>NW_004797307.1:319915-328380 GCF_000002075.1 Aplysia californica
GGGGGGCAGTTAAGGCCAGGACGACCGGTAAAAAACAACCTTACCACAAGGATAAAGAGCAGGGTCAAATCGCGTGACATTACAATTACATCGTGTATTCATAAGCTACTTTTCTGAGATATAAAAAAAACATGATTTGCAGGATGAGGGTGAGGAGGGGGTTGTCAACACTGATAAGGCTACATTGTAATTGCATTGAAAAGACGATAATCTGGAAGGGCGTACAGATGCAGTCAAGAGCATAACACCATAAAAACGTAAAATTTCCTCTTTGTAAAAAAAAAAAAACTGCTTCAAAGGAAAAAAAAATACCAGGGAAGTTTTAGTTTAGTTTTAGTAGAGGTTTTACGGCGCCTGCAACTGCATAGGGTCATATAAGTGCCAGAAGATTAGAGGTGGTACAAGAGAGTAACAAACATAAAAAAGAAGAAGGGGAGATAAGGACGATAGATGTTTGATAGGAAAGAAGAACCAAACCACACCAGAGCACCCGCCAAACACCCACCCGGGGAAGCCTGTAAATTGTAATAATGGTCTTAGTGAAAACCCTTGTGTCGTGCAGTCAGGAAAAATGCGATAACGATGTTTATTGACGGCATTTTGACAAGGTAACGTAGAGATAGAAACATTTTTGTCCAAAATATTAGGTATGTAACCTCAGTACTGATTATGACGTTCAGTTTTAGTAAGAGTTTTACGGGATTTGAACACAAATATGCCATATAAACTCCGGAGATTAAAGGTACATGTATTACTGGAGAGTAGCAGGCAACGAAAAAAAGAGATAAGTTCGACATGTTTGATCAGAAAGAATGAGCAAACCACACCAGAACACCAGTTAACAACCAACCCTTATGATTAAGTTAGTTTCGAGTATACACCAGCACGTCAACATAATGACGGTCATTCATAGCGGGGGAAGAGAAAGGTAGAAGGACAGAAACAATAGAGAGAAGAAAAGAAGTAAGACCTATCAGTAGCGCCCTCAAACCATCCTCATAATGTCTGTTCGAAAGCAAGACCAGTGGTTAAAGGAGAATGTTCCAATTTGGGTCTCGGATTTCAAAGATTATCATGCGATTCGCGACTTGTACCTTTAAAGTGCATGCTAGATACAGACAAAATGGTTGCACCCAAAGACGTATAAAGACATGAAAACAACAACCGTTTGCTGAATGTTACAACATTTATATGTTGATGCGCTTCAACTGTCATACATTCGAGAAAATAATCCCAGTACAGTTTTTACCCGTGCTATGAATAAGTGCTAACAGGCATGGCCATGTGTGGATCTTAACACCATTTTGAAAAATAATAATAGATATATACGCTATTCAAAAGGCTTGGCGTCCAACTGAACATACACCCCAATAGGACTAAGCCAGGGGAGGGGGAAAGGATTTATAATTCATCAAACTTTAACCAACTCTTATTTAATTAAGAACGTCCAGTTTGACATGACATTTAATTTAACCCACGGCTTACACAGTGGGCTTCTTGGGAAGCTGAGAATGTTTCTACGTGTACCAGGGTAAGCTGGGGGTAATAATAGATAGCTGTAAATCGCACAAAGCATGACGTAGGACGTGGATATGTGCTATATCAATGCAATTATTGTTATTATTACAAATTCACTACTACTACTACTACTACCACCACTACTACTACTACTACTACCACCACCACCACCACTACCACTACTACTACTACCTATTACTTCTTCAACCACGACGCCCGCATCGCAACCTAACATGACACCTACTAATATAACAATGCCCCCCCGTCCTTAGCCAAGTTGTCAAACTTGTCCCGGTTAAAACATGAATTCTAAACATAAGTCTTACATGTGCATGCATGCAGCCTGGTACAGGGTTTGCGGAACTGTCAATCAAAGAGCTCTTGGCGTATGAGTGCGTCTTCCTGGAGCCAGACCGGCGGCTAGAACATTAGCATTTTCAAATATTTACCAGGGGGCTCTCGCGGTCGAGAGGTTACGGAGTGCGCCTCTCATTCAATAGGTTCTGGGTTCGAATCCGGACAGGGATGGACAATTTTCTTCTCTAAAATGTTCTCCGTTCACCTCCTTTCCTGCTCTCTAACAACGTTCTGTTGTCTGCATTCGTCTCCATTTTCTGGTCCAAAATCGGCAGGAGCAGGCTTCGGCCGCTACTCGGGCAAAAGTCGGAATTTCCTACCAACTGAAAGTGTTTAATGAGTCCCGCGCGCTCATATGCCCGTATGAAGTTGTGAGTGTCGTAAAACACAAGAAAAAACAAACAAAACCTCACAACAACAGCCAAACAAAAAACAAAAACAAACCCAACATGTATTTATATATATATATAATATATGTATTATATATATTATATATATATATAATATATGTATTATATATATTATATATATATATAATATATGTATTATATATATTATATATATATATAATATATGTATTATATATATTATATATATATATATATATATATATATAATATGTATTATATATATATTATATATATATATAATATATGTATATATATATCCGTTTGCATGTCTGCCTATGAGATGGGATAGCGGGGAGGGGGCACTTTAGATACAAGAGGTTTATCAACATGTTATGAGGTCAGGTCGGTCCTTCTTACTGTTACATAACGACAAACAAACGGAAAGTCAAAGGAAACGAGTGCCAAGGGGTGACCTTGCATAGCAAGCTGACTTTGCCAAATTTTCATTAAAAATGAAAATGTGCTTTTGGATCTTGGAAGAGGCAGATAGGTATAAAATAAGTTTTCTGACACTAAAACTTGTACGGGTGATTATTTATCTGTTTATCACGGTGATTTTTGTTCCATAAGTTTCGCTTCAATAGCAACAGAAGTACCAAAACGGAAAGCAATAATATTGCGAGATTTTCTTCTTTTCTTTTTGGTTAGTGGTACATTTGTCTTGGATCTTATTTCTCTAAACGTTCTTTTCTTGCATGTTTATGATTATCAAGCCACAAAATTTAATAACTCTAATTTTCATCACGTCTAAATATATAAATTTTGTCCTGACCAAGGCAGTTGCTCAAGACTACTTGTTGTAAAGTCACCACGGTTATTGAAGAGTCTTAAAGGTGTACGCAAATTAACCCATGTACTGCGAATTTTTAGGGTGAATGATGCACACACACACACACACACACACACACACACACACACACACACACATATATATATATATATATATATATATATATATATATATATATATATATATATATATATAATTAGTTGCCTAGAAATAACAAGCGTAATTAACTGTTATCCAAATAAGAAAAAGCGATAATGTTTGCCTTTCTTTGCTTAAGCAAAGAGTGCATTGACGTAATAAAATGGACAAGTGGGCCTTAATATCTGAACAACAGAAAAAAAAATAGTTGTGACAATTTTTAACGTTGTATCCGCTACCCTGGTAGAGAAAAGTCATTGATACAAACATGTAATATATTCCATTCTCTTTTAACATGCATGCTTCGTTTTGGCACTATGCTTGGTAACTAAACTAGTACGTATAAAAGGAATCCGGGAGCTCACAGCTTCAGAAACTCTTCTGAAGTGTCGTCCTTTGTCCACTGGTATAATGCAGGTAGTCCTTTGATAAATCCTCATCATCATCACCATCATCATCATCATCATCATCATCATCATCATCATCTTCACAGGTCGAACAATTTTTCTTTTTCTTGTTTTGCTATTTGTGAAGTGTAACATTTCTTACCAAGTTGACACATTTTACGTAACTTACAAATATCGGTACCAAATCAGGACATAGGACCAAAAAAAAAAGTTTTTTAAAAAATGGAAATACTCTGAGGAACTACACAACGGGCCTTCACATGAAACCTGCGGAGAATCAAACTGTTTTGACGATGCCTAAATTTTTAGTTTAAGAGTATCACCACATTTGCAATACAATTACGTCATATAAGTGCCGAATGTTACGAGTGTTACTTGAAAGTAAGATACAAAGACAAGAAGAAAGAAAGAAGGAGCTAGAGAAGATGACGAGATAGATGTTAGACACGAAAGAAGGATCAAACCACACCAGAGCGCCCGCCAACCACCCATGGCACACACTGTTTTGACGATACTTGAGGAGAGAGAGAAAACAAATCATGTTTCCTTTGTTTGTTTCAGTAGAGGTTTTACGGCGCTCGCAACTGCATAAGGTCATATGAGCGCCAGAAGATTAGAGGTGTTACAAGAGAGTAAAAAACATAAAAAAGAAGGAGGGGAGATAAGGACGAAAGATGTTTGATAGGAAAGAAGAAGCAAACCACACCAGAGCACCCGCGAACCACCCACTCATGTTTCCTGCCTTGACCTGAAGTGACAGAATGTAAAAAAAACAATACACTGTTTAGAATTTTCTACGTTAATGTAAATATAAAACAAACTGCTTCCAGACAGTATCTCGAGAGAGGACTGGGTCACTGGTGCTGTGGAGAGAGACAGGCGCCGGGTCACTTCGCGGAGGAATCAGGCATTCGTCAAATTTTCGAGTATGTGGCATTATTGGAGTCAGCTTAAAGTTTGTTTATTTGTCTTGCTTTCAATAAACCCCCTCCCCTCCCTCATATATCTTGAATAGAAGTCAAGATGTGTGCCATTGAAGGAGGTGGGGGGTCACCTAGTTCCAGCGGTAAAATTAGCGAGAAAACGGCAGCAAACGTTTGGCGACTTCCGAAGCTTGAAAGTGCTTGGAAACTGAAAATTAACATTTTGTGTGCTTTTAATCATATTTTCCCACGTAAAATCGACACAGAAATGTGTTTTTAAGTGGACATGAAATGTGGCCAGACAAAAAAAAATTTATAATTGTCAAACCGCCGGAACAATGTCGATTTCTCTGATTCCATTACAATATATTTTGACGAGAACCTGATTTCACCACGATGCCTCACCGACATCGTCTGAGAGGATGTGAGATAACGGCCACGAGATGACCTCACATGGCTGCTGCAGAAGAGCAGAAGCCTTTTATCAAAATCTGGAAGAGTCACTCGAGGATAGACCCCCCCCCCCTTTTCAAACGTACTGAAGGGGGCTCTCGTGGATTAGAGGTTAAGGTGTTGGCCTCTCACTCAAAAGGTCCCGGGTTCGAATCCGGGTAGCGACCGAAAAATTTTCTTCTCTAACTTTGTCTCCTTTCACCTCATTTCCTGCTCTCTAGAGCAATGTTCTGTTGTCTGCTTTCATCCCCTCTTTCTGCCCCCCCCCCACCCCCTCACCTCCTTTGCCCCTTCCTCTGGGCTCCTGATTCTTTCTGCAGTCTTTCTACTGCTACTCCTTCGCTTCTTCTTACTGCAGTCTTTCAGCCACACCCCTGATCTTCTGGTAGGAAAGATCTACACCTAGCCTTCTCGGAAAAGGGCGAAAAATCTCGGAGGACCCGTGTGCAAGTTGCGCACGTTAAAGATCCCTTGGTGGTCTAAAATCGATAAGAGTAGGCTTCGGCCGTCACCCGGGCAAAATTCAAAATTTCCTACCAACTGAAAATATTAGGTGTGTCCCGCGCGCTCATATGACCTCATGTAGTTGCGAGCGCGGTAAAACACTTTACAAAAACAAACAAAACGTACTGAACTATGATGGACGTTTATCATTATAATATCATGCAAATAAACCGGAGGTGAAAAGACGTATCTTTTTCACAGGATATTTAATAGTTTGAACGATTCATGAGTTATTTAGAGGGCAATATAATAAGAATCATGGTTGCAAGGGTAGATGATGGCTTATTACTAGTACCCTACGTCATCTACAAAATTCAGTTGCTGACAAGTGAGATTCATAGGTCCACAAGGCCGCCTGGTCCAAGAGATTTATAAAATAGTGTGCAAAAAAAGATAGTGTGTAAAAAAAAAAGGGGGTGGGGGTGGGGGCGGAGTTGTGGACTCTAGCAGTTATGACGAGTGGGATATTTTTTTGGTTTCGCTTATCATATAAAGACTGGAAGACAGATACTCGTTGAGGACAACTTCGGCTCTCATATCAGGTTAACAGTACCGAAAAAAGTGCTGAATTGGATACATATACAGGTTCTGTGTTACCCCCTTCAAACAGCACAGACAAGTGCCAACCACAAGAGGTTTTCTTCTTCAACCCAATGACTTCTGCCAGCCCTCAAAATAATCTTATCAATCAACAACATCACGAGCTGCATTTTCTCCAGAAGACGATCTATCTGACGGGCTGCATTGTCTCCAGAAGACGAACTATCTGACGGGCTGCATTGTCTCCTGATGGTAATCTATCTATCATTGAGACCCAGGCTAACATTGGTGAAGAACGGGTAACTTCAGAATCAAACCGAGTTCTGGGTAACTTAAAATAGACGATTTTTGAGAACAACGTATTAATTTGGTGCAACAGATTTTAAGACTGCAAAAGTTTTTGGAAACAGAATCGACTTGTGTTTGTTTTGTTTAAGTTAGTGTTTTACAGCACTGACAACTCAATAAGGTCATATAAGCACCGAAGATTAGAGTTATTACAAGAGTAACAAACACAAAAAAGGAGGAGAGATCAGGGCGATAGAGATTTGATAGGGAAGTAGGAGCAAACCACACCAGAGCACCCGCCAACCACTCACAATCGACTTGTGGTATCCTTTAATTTTTGCGACATCTTTATCTGGTTAGGGTAAAGAATGATTTTACGGAAAATTATGAGAGGTGTGGTAAAGCCACTCTATTTGAGATTTTTTAAAAACAACCCAACGACAGCAGAAAACCCTTCCCCCCCCCCCAAAAAAAAAAAAATAAATAAATAAATAAATAAAAAACAACAGCAACAAAAATCCCTCAAAACCCCAACAACAACCAAACAAACATGTTAAATCTGTTAATGAATAAGCATATGGATTAAGCCTTATTTTGTACATGTAAAGAGTTGTCTTCGTCTCATTCACGAAAACAAAAAAAGAGAACCTTTAATTAATTCGGGTATTTGGGTAAATGTAGTTAGTTGCCTTTTTGATAGGAAGGTTTATCACCAGGCAAAGCTATCCCAATTTCAGTGGTACCCCAACGATAAACGTGCCATAGCCTTGTTCACGCCCACGGGTGTAATGTACATTGCATTGGGATGACCTTCTTTCCACATGCACACGTTATCTTCCGTCTGTCTGTCTGTCTGCCGGCCAGTCTGCCAGTCTGCCAGTCTGTCTTTTTGTCTTTCTGTCTGTTTGTCTGTCTGTCTGTCTGTCTGTCTGTCTGTCTGTCTGTCTGTCTGTCTGTCTGTCTGTCTGTCTGTCTCTCTCTCTCTCTCTCTCTCTCTCTCACTCACTCACTCAGTGTTCGGGTGTGTGAGGGAAAGAAAGAGAGAGAGGAACACAGACAGACAGACAGACAGACAGACAGACAGACAGACAGACAGACAGACAGACAGACAGACAGACAGACAGACAGACAGACAGACAGACAGACAGACAGACAGACAGAAAGACAGACAGACAGACAGACAGACAGACAGACAGACAGACAGACAGACAGACAGAGCGAAAGGCTGACAGACATGCAAAAATATGGACAGACACTAAAAGTACTGGCAAGGCCGGGTAAGGGTTTTGTTAAATAAGTCAAGGACCAGAACTTCCGACAAGAGAATGGGGTGAGATTCTGTGGTCTCCTACGGGTATAGGCCTACATCATGGGACTAGACCTAGAAATAAGTGGCGAGACATAGAAGTTAAATGACGAGACGGAATACACAGCAAGGCAAAAATGCTGAGTGAGTCAGTTTGCTTCGCTTCGTGGGATATGACTTTTTCTTGCACCCAACAATGTTAAAGTGAGAGTGTTTTGGGGTGTCATATGTAAAGCAGGGATAGAGAAATAGAACTGAAGAGCGCCCCCCCCCCCTCCCGCCCCTCAACAGTCATCAAATAAGCTCCTGGGAAGTTTTTTTGTGGTTTTATTTGATAAAAGAGAAGCACATTAAAGAATTAATGCACAACGCTCATAAGAGACGGAATGAGATCGGACTGTTTTTCTGATGGATCCTGGAATATTACCCGTCAGCTTAAAGTTTGATTGGGGGACCAAATGTGCTCTCATAGAATCTATGTTTAAGCAAAGCATTAGAAAAACAGGTCTTTCATTTCCCCCATCATTTACTTGCTATCGCCAGTGTTCTTCTCCCTGTATATTTTTTTCCTATTCCCTCTCATTCCTCCTTCCCCTACTTTAACCCTGTTCCGCCCTCCCCCCTCCCATACGCGCACATACGTTAAGAATATCTTCATCCCCCGTCTCAATCCCCTGTTAAGTGATCACCAAATGGTTTTCATGTCTGAGAGTTGTTATGGTAAAGGACTCTCATGTCCCCCTCAGTAAAACGCATTATCATACCTTGATGAGCAAACTTGCTATCGCAGTTCTTTTCTCACTCATTTTTGTCTACTCCCTTTCACCCCCC
>NW_004797307.1:328909-331275 GCF_000002075.1 Aplysia californica
CCCCCCCCAATCCTTTGCCCCTTCCTCTGAGCTCCTGACTATTTCTGCAGCCTTTCTACTGTTACTCCTTGGCTCCTTGTTCTTACTGATGTCTTTCAGCCACACCCCTGACCTAAGGATAGGTAAGATGTAACACCCAGCCTTCTCGGATAAGGGCTAAAAAATCTCGGAGGCCCCTTGTGCAAATTGCCTAAAATCGATAAAAGAGTAGGCTTCGGCCGCCAAAATTCCTACCAAACTAAAACTATGTTTAAAGTGTCCCGCGCGCTCATACATGTCGTATGACCTTAATCAGTTGCGAGCGCCGTGAAACACGTACCAAAACAAAACAAAAGATTGGAGTTACAGTGGAAACACCATCCTCGTGTCTCAACATCAGACTTACTTTCCTCAATCATAATTTAACAACACATATCCCAACATACACCTGGCATAACGCGACCTCGGTGCTTTCTTGTCGTATCTCCATTTTAATAACAATGAAAACAGTTCATAACAAAGAGTGAGGTTAAGAAGTCATACTTTCACTGTTATAAAAAGGAAATACGACAAAAAAGCACGCAGGTTGCGATAATACTACATAATAGGGCCGGTTTGTCGCTCTCAACCCAAGATGCAAGGAGAAGTTTTGTTCTTTCTTCTTCTAAAAAAACAACTCAACCCGTTCGTATGTCAAATTGCATTGGTTTTAACGCTTCTTGAAATACTGTGAGGTAACTTAGAGGCGGGACCTCCGATTTAAAGTTCACCTCCGACAAGACTGAACCAGCTGGGAAACTTCGTGTAAAGTGCTTTTCCCAAGAACAGAACATCGGACCCAACACAGCCTCGAAGTTTTGTTCTTGTGAGGTAATAGAAACAAAGGTCACGATAACAGACATTGGGCGCAAGGAAAAAGCAAGCTTTACGTATAAAAAACCAGCAGTAGTTTGAGTGATAAGTTTGAGGAAAGAGCTGCACGTGAACCCGAAAACGACCGTCATTTCTTTTTTTCTTTTGGGCATTGTCCGCCCATTGCAGGATATAGCCCTCCCCTCCAACAACGACCTCCATTCTGTTTTATCAGCTACTTTCTGTTTTCATGTTTTACCCTTTTGCTCCCTGATACCATTTTATCACCTTCTTTCCGGTCTTCCTCTTGATCCCTTTCCAGTCTCTATTCAAAACCTCTTTTCGTCCATCAGTCCATGTGGACAGCCCATTTACACTTTTGTTGGAGTAAAATTAGGGGATATCTGCAACTCCTTTTTCTTTCGTATTTTGAGCGTTTTATTTGACCTTGTATTCTTATGCCCTGCACCTTCCTTTCTATTGCTTATTTTTGTTGTTTTTCATTTCTTTCAATGATATTTTAGACCATCATTTAGTGAAGATAAAAGGTAAGACAGATAGACGGAACCAACAGAGGCTAGAGTAAAGAAGTAGGGTCTATAAGTGGAGCCTTCCAACTAGGTAAATGATAGGACCTCCTTCGTGGTACGGCATCGCCCCTTTCAACATTGTTTGGTAAATTCAAAGAAGCGGAACCTTTGAATTGGACGTATGTGTCCGATGAGACATAACCAAGAGGGTGGAGACCCTTACGTAAATGTAATTAAAATCAAGATTTAAATCATTTAGAATACAGATGGAGAGTCTGAAAACTTCCCAAACAACAAGAACAATAATTTCAAGAACGCCCCATTAGCGATTCGAACCAGAGTCACCCGCACCACACCCCGGCGCGATATCAACAGGAACAACAGAGGACTTACCAGTCCTGCCCTCATACCACCACAAGAACTTTGTGTCAGATTATGGAACAGATTGTCTCATGCTTTTTCTTATTCTTAGGACCCACCACGTTCAAAATAACTATAAAGGAAAAACTACCAGACTCAAACCTCTACTATAAAATAATATATTATATTATAATATATTACTATATAATAACTAAATAATAAACTGCAATTCGGCTTTAAATGATTATAAACGCTGAACCGTACGTCACTACAGGCAAGATTTGGGCTGCTTCGACCCTGTTTATCTGAGCTAACCAGAACTGAGAGGCATAAAACATTATATTAGCAGACAGACCGGGATGCTCGATCAAATGCCTCCTCGCTAAAGAATTGAACTCATGCATGTGGGCGGTGACGAAGGGCTAACCTCTATACCACCACAAATGCCATGTAAATGTTATTCGGCATAAACATGATCAGTTTGGACTAGTCAACGAAAAGGGCCAGTCAGTCTCGATCAAAGAAAGCCGTCCCAGGCTCACAAACTTAACCAATACATATTCAGTCTCGACCCTATAACGTCTGCGTGTGATGAGGAAGAACAGAGAGAGAGAGAAAGAGAGAGAGAGAGAGAGAGACGGGGGG
>NW_004797307.1:331786-334008 GCF_000002075.1 Aplysia californica
ACATGTGTGTGTGCGTGTAAGTGAGTGTGGGCGTGTGTGTGTGCGTGTAAGTGAGTGTGGGCGCACATGTGTGTGTGCGTGTAAGTGAGTGTGGGCGCACATGTGTGTGTGTGCGACGTGACAGAAACAAAGCTGCAAGTATAGAGTTTTGACACTGAAGGTAGAGTGCAACTAAATAAAACTCGAGTTACAATGGGTTTGAGTTTGAGTAAAGAAAAGCACATCAGCACAATAACGGTAACATTTTTGAGCAAGGACAAAGTAAGACACAACAAAGAGACAGTAAACCGGACGCAAAGATAAAAAGTAAAAGGGTCTACCAGTGACATCCTCCAACCACCCATGTAACTAAATTTAAAAAATTCGCGTTACACTGAGTTTGAAGAAAGAGAAACACAACAACACAAAAAATGTAACATTTTGTACATGGACAAAGTAATAACAGTTGCATTTGTGTAGCGCATGCATGTCCACGCTCTACAGCACGCTCTATGCCCTTTACAACCATTATTACCACTGCAGATCCTAGAACATTCAGAAACATTCTCGGCTTTCCGGGAAGCATACAGTGCAAGCTGAGTATTCCACGCGCTCAAACCATAACAAACTGACAAAATCTTTCACTGTCTTTAGCAGGGTACCCATTTTCACATGGGTGAAGTAAGGAAAACTCGTGCATAACGTGCCTTTCCCAAGGCCAGAGCGTCGGGCCCTTGACAGGATCGAACCTTCGACCTCACAGTTGCGAGTCCGAGAGTCTAACCACTAGGCCAGTGAAGTAAGACACGCTGGCAGAAAACCGGAGGCAAAGGAAAAAAGTGGGACCTATCAGTGCAATCCTCTAATCACCGGTGGTGAAAGTCATGCGGACAGAAGCAACATTTCCAATGGATGTACAGCAAGCTTGTCAACTTTTTAAAGACTCAATCAGAGACGTCTCACGTTATAACAGCAGATACGTATCAAAGAACACAATTACATCAAACGGGACTGGTTTTGGTGAAGTGTGTGTGATAAGGCTCTCAAATTCCCAAGTACAGGTTCTGAGACAGTCCCCGAAAATTCGGGACAGTTGGCAAACCTGGTACTGGTACAATGTTTGGGGGTCAAAATTGTTTGCCAAATAAGAAATCTTACTGAAGCTACTTTCCGGGTATTACTTTTGTTCATGGCATGCTTGCATACCCATATTAGAGATTTTTTTTAAAATGACGACATGGTATGGGTTTAACGCTTCTATCAACACTATTAGGTTATCTAAGAGGCAGGACCTCCGAGTTTAACGTCCATCTCTGAAAGGACCGAGCCAAATGGGACTTTCGTGTAAAGTGCCTTTCCCATGAACACAACGTCATACCGAGGTGAGGCTCAAATCCACGAACACGCAACCTCACGATTACGAGTCCTGTAGCCTAAACACTTGGCGTCCGACGCCACTTTCAAGCAATTAGACCATAGCTAATAAGAGCGTTTAGTTTGCTACGTGTGATAGTGTTTTAAAAAAGTAATTAATTGTAGATGTTTAACACCCCCATCGACACAATTCAGATAATTTACAAGGTGGGCTGCTTCGCGCTTGCCTGTCAGGGCCAACCCAAACTGAGTGGGATATAACAATCCAGCAGCAGTAAGACGGGATACTCGACAAAAATTCTCCCAACTCGTGAATCGAACTCATGTCTTCTAGGTTATGTCCCATGGCAAAGTGCCTTACTTGCTGCTACACGACAGACTCCGGTGTGTGACGATGTGTGCCTGCACGCCTTTCGAGGTTTTCAAATTACAAAATCCCAACCACAAAAAAGATAGAGTCTAGCACACATACAATGTATTGCCTCAATGAAACCGCCTTTTGTGAGAGAGGTTTTATTTGAGAAAAGAGTAGAACACCGATTGTCAATTAGCGAAGGCAAAAATAAGTTCAGTTTTAGTATGCTTTACGGCACTTTCAACACAAAAAGTGCTGAGGATTAGAGGTGTTATAAGAGATTAATTTTAACAAACAAAAAAGAAGGAGGAGAGATCAGGACGGTTGATGGGGGAAAAGACAGACAGAAATATTATTATTATAGGGATCGTAAAGAAAAAGGCCCTCCAACCACCCACGCCTTCAGTGAGTGTCAGAGGTTACACGTGCAGCACATCGGTTTAGCTAGCACGGTTTGAGAAAAGAAGCGCTTTGACATAATGAAAGGCCTTTCAGTCATTGGAAAACACGAAAG
>NW_004797307.1:335155-336245 GCF_000002075.1 Aplysia californica
GAGAGAGAGAGAGAGGGGGGGATAGTGTGGAGGAGAAACAGTGAGAGGGAGACGGGGAGGGGGTGGGCAAAGAGGAGAGGGGAGGGGGAAAGGGGAGAGATGTAATAATATGATATGTCCAAAGCCCGCGAACCACGATACAACGCTGTGCATAAAAGGAAAATACCAACGCAACACGTAGGCCTACCGAAGAGCGGTCCAGCGTTTCGGAAGTAATCGACTCCCTAGCCACAAACTAAACGCCTACTTAGAAAACAACAAAACAAAACAAAACCCTAAGTCTATTGTGGTAGGGGACACTGCAAAGTATTTGTGTTTTTGTTTTTTGTTGCAGTTGGGTTGTTGTTTTTTTCTCCGTCAATGATACAAACGGAAGAAGCTTTTGTGCCAATTTATGGCAGAGCAGTCCCTCACGTCTTGTTTAAAGGGCGCACAGCACAGTGAACAAAGTCACCAGCTCTATACATACATTGTCGGTTACAATAAATAATTATAATTCTGCGGTCATCACACTGAAGCGACCACTGACGAGCCACAAGCTTGATTATTTGATACCAAAGTCGCCGTGTCCACTATCGGGCTCTCCTATTCCACTGCACGCTCGCACCAAGAATCTCATGGTCTCTCGTTATTGACACAGAGATAAACACACTAAAAACGTGTGAATTGTTGTTAAAGGGCCACCGTCTGTCATTATGCTGAGGGCCTGTGGAACTAGCTCATGTGTGGGGTCTAGCTTCTGTGCCGGAATTGATGCTGGTGAAGCTCAGAACCCACCAGATTTCATGGACAGTATCCTGAGGTATTCAGATGGATTCTTTGCTGAAAAGCTCCAGCATGATCATTCTGCAACAATAGGGGATATTAACGGGCAAAGCACCCCTTGATGTCGAAGGAATTCAATGGAAATCTGCAGAAAGGTGTCATCTCACCTCCATCTACATGTACAGCACAGCTTGCTTTGTCAGTCTGGGCGGAAAATATGGCCAACTTGTGGGCCATTTGGTAATTTTGGTAGAAGGTGGGGGATCATCTGGGTGGTGCCAAATTATAAAATGGCCTGCTAGAAAATTACGCGTCGGTGGGGAAG
>NW_004797307.1:336962-341828 GCF_000002075.1 Aplysia californica
CCAATGCTTAGCGGTGAGGGGGAAGGGAAAAGGGATAATCATTAATTACAAGAGGAGTCCTTGCATTGTTAAGCATAGACAATAAACAGAAAAATAAAACTGAATATGGATTTCAGGTTGTATTTCAGATATTTGTAGAGCATCTTCTATCTGATCTTCCCACATCACCGTGCAAATAGTCATGTGCATGAAATAACCTTTTTTACTAAATTTTACTGAACAACAAATACTATTTACACACAGATAATAAGTAACTTAAGTATGTATTCCTTCACAGTTTTTAAAAACGATTGTTAAAACAAACTAAACAATACTGCTGAGAACATGCTAAATAGACGTTTGTACAGTATAACACGCATAGCTCGAATTTGCCGGGACTGGCCTCCGTAATTCGAGAGATTCGTTGTTCGAGGGATATCTTAACAAAGATAAAGAAAAAAACAACAACAAAAAAACAGGACCGCAGGCACGACTCGACGGATGCGTGATTTTGAAACTTCTGTTTTCCAGCTATCCATATTATACTGTATGTTGTTAGCAGCAGCAGAATTGTGTTTGGCTGAAAATTTTCGAAGCATAGCAGTGATTTCAACATGGAAGATAGCCAAGACAATGGGCATGCTTGAAGTACTCCAAAGACTCTGCCTGCAATGCATGCTAGACACCCCCTGGCTCAATACCCTTTGAAAAAAAAAAATTACACATGACGGATCAGGGTGCCTTGGGCATTAACTAATCATGACATTGTTGTATTGTCAACTGCAATAGTTTCCCTCCACTGGACTCCGCCAAATGACAAAAAAGGTAAAGGAAGAATAAAGGGGCAGCAGCGAAGAGGAAAAATAAGATAAAGTAGATATATATGTATCACAACGCAGAGGAATGAGGCATTCATCAATTTTTGGGCATGTGGAGTTATTGGTATCATTAGAAAGCTGATTCATTTGCCTTGCTTTCTATGAAAACCCCCCCCACTTATATCTTGGATAGAAGTCAAGATATTTTCAATTGAAGTAGCTGGGGGTGGGTAGCCTGGCCTCAGAGGTATAATTAGAGAGAAAATGGCTGCAAGTTTGGTAACTACTATAGCTTGAGAGTCCTTGAAATCTGAAAATATAATATTTTGTGCCATTATTCAACGTTTTTCAGTGAAATGCACACACGGAAATATGCTTTCATGTGGACATAAGAAGTGTTGAGCCCCCCAAAAATTTTTTGGGTAAAAATTGCCAAACTATAGGAAAAAAACACCTTTTATTTAAATATTTTGACGAGCGCCTGATTTCACCACGATGCCTCCCATACTAATAAAAGAGAATTCAAGACCAAGATGGAGAAACAAGGATGGACCTGATATTTCCTCAACAGAGTTGTAAAAGACAGGACCAAAATGGCCACCTCCAGAGGACACCTTATTATGATATATTATGATGAATGATAGAATATAATGATGTACATCATCATGAGAAAATATGATTAAGCAAGAAAGAAAAAGAGTTTAATTTTACAGCTGCAATGTCTGAAATATAATTTTTCGTTTTTCACTTCAATGTGTCCTCCTCTCTAGTGTGTCTCTAACTGCCATTACCAACAGAAACATACAATTAATCTATAAGGGGCTTATTCCCACAATCACAAGCGTTTGGAAAGCAAACATTTGTACTGCAATAAAACAAGCAAGTCAAGCAACTTTGTCATTGTACACTGAAACTGATTAGAATTCAGACAGAAGATGAAAATAAAGCTGTAACCATAAGAATTTTATAATTAGTAAATTGTTACTTGTACATCTCACTGTAAATTGTGAATCAGTCTATAAACTGGTTTGGAGAAACATTTAGTCTTATAATAGGAGGTGCACCCCTCCCCTCATACACCTCCCCTTCCCCTCCAAGCTGTGAGTACCTCTCATATGACAAATATATTTTTTATTATCCCTTTCTGCAGTAAGAACAATGAATTTCCACATCTATTTTGTTTTCGGACCAGCTTGATCCCTTTACACTGAATTAAGTCATGCAGGCACATATTATATTGCAGTCTCAGAGCCTATTAAAATAATTATTAAAACAATTATTAGGAGTTGCTACTGATCATTGTAGTACTCGCTGTACTTATACTTATATATATAACAGAAGTTGCATTTAGTAGGCTACTACATGCATTTAGTAGGCTACTACATGTAGTAGCAAGTCATACTTTAGAGGCCTGGTGAATAAAGTATAAAGTATACAAGAGGTACCAGAGACAATTGTTGAAAGGAATTGATGTTGAAATGAGGCAAAGAAGAAATTGTGGATGTAGGTTATTATTTATATAGATCTACATTCTAGTACATTACGCATGCATAGAAAAATCAAATTGTAGCGCAGTAGTATTGCAGTCTACTAATGATAGTGTAATGGAAGTTGCAAATGTCAGAAGTATCACCAGAAGGCCTATACCACTCATTATGATTTACTATAATAGGCCTAATAATTATCAAAGATCTTCGACGATGATCCTTGTCTAGGTTACTTACCCAGAAAGCTATTCCATGACAAAAATCATCATTGTCAGGGAACATCTTTCCTGCTGTAGACCAAGGGGTAGTCAAGGTAGATATCTTGAAGAAAGAAACAAAATTCCAGCCAATACGAATCAAATCACACCTCAAATAAAATTGTCCTCATGACCATGGTACCGCTAGATATTGTGAACTTGACTTGCGTGTCGTGTGCCACAGACTGAGGCTTTGGAGTGATGGGTGCACAATTATAACTCCGTAGATCTAGATCAAGACTAGATTTATCTAGGGTCAAGAATCGAGGCCTAGATTTTGACCTAAAATAATAGTAAAGATAATTTTGAACGTATTGCATACGTTACGCTCTGATTTTGTCACCCACATAACTCCTGTCACTGTCACTCCAAGATGTTTGTCTACAACTCTGTTATGAATGAGAGAAGTAACGAATATCCGTCGTCCGTTGATAATATAAACAAAAACTCGCGGTTGGATCGCGCAGACAAAGTATCGTGCTTCTGTGTCCAATTACATAAGTCACTAATCATTGAAACACAGTATTTATTAAGTTTAAACCCTTATTTATCACTACTAGACAAAATATCTAGCCGTAGAGGCAAAAGAGATTCTATTTCAAAAGCATATTTTTAAAAATATATATGACTGCGTTTCCAGAAAATCTCTGGGATCAAAGAAGCTCGATTATATATTTTTTTTCTGAAGCGAATACTTTACCGCGTCAGAGGTCGTGGGCCTGTTCCACGAGGGCACGTTTTGCACTCCGTTTCTTTTGCACGCTTCACCCGATGCAACCGTTGTCGTCCCATATTAGATCTAATTATCTTCGCTTCACTATCCCCTTTCGTCACACTTTCTTCAGCCACGATTTTATCAGTTGCTGTTTTCATCCCATTTTGCAATAATAATATACTCTCACCGAATTGTATGTTGAAAGGCCTAGTGTAGCCAACGATCTTTGCCGCAAAGATCTTACACAAACAAGGTACGATCTTTGCTATAGGCTTATTATTGGGTAGCCTCATAGCCTACTGCATAAATAGGCCCAGGCTAGCAGACGGACAGATACACTCGATACCCAAAAGAACTTAATCCTACTCGGGAATCGTAGAGATCTAGCCTACATGTCTTCTGTGTGTGGTGGCAAAGAGCATACCGACAGCGCAACGAAAGAGGGCGCTGGAAATATACTTAATGTCTCTCAATACATCCACAACAGAGCTGGATCACAGCTGAAAAGAACGAAATGCATCAGGATAGTTTTTAGGCTTCCCCCTATTCACAATACAGTGGGTGTCGCATTCAACGAGGTCACATTCAACGAGAAGTCGGCTCCAACGAAGCAATCCTTATTCCTTAATCCCCATTTTCCTCTCTATATATCTTTAAAAATGAACGTCAGCTCCAACGAGGTTGCAAACAGACTGAAGTCGTTTTCAACGAGGTCGCAATAACTAAATAAAAGCAATTAACAGCCCCAAAAGTGAAGATTTTTTTTTTCTCCTGTCTCTCCACCTCACGCGAAGCCACAAGGCCCATATCCTCTATTCCTAACACACTGTATTGCTAGATCTAGTGTGCCTTGTAATATGGGCCCCAGAGCCAAGAGGATGGGCGAGGGTTGTCGGGCCAACGGTGTGAAACTGGATGACTCTGGATGGGTAGGTCTAGATCGAGACCTTCATTTCTTTTTTTTCAATTACATTTTCTTTTCTTCCCCTGATCAGAAAATCCAAGCTCCCGCCTTTGCTTTATGTAGATATCTAGATGCTCTTTGAGAATTTCGTCATTCATCAGGGGGAGCAACTGTTTTAATTACTGGTATTGGCACATCTTGTAATAATAACTTGTCTCCTTCCCTTTGTTTAGCCTTAGTCACGTAAGTCACGTTCAACGAGAGGTCGGATCCAACGAGGACAACAAGCTGGTCCCTGTAACGTCGTTGAATCCGACACCCACTGTACAGTTCAAGTCGCGAAAGCAGACGTCAGTTGAAAAGATTTCAAAAGCAACAGACCTAAAAACATTTATCGTGGAGGATCTTGTCAGGTTGGGCCAAAACACTAGGCTTAGCGTTTTCACTTCCATGAAGGAACATATAGCCTATCTGGCCTTCATCAAATCATTCAAATGGAACAAAAACTGAAACAGAAATTTGAAAAATATTTCTGCGGCGGGCACTGCCTGTACATACACGTAGCTAGATTCATCATAACGCATCGGATCTATATCGGCACGATTATTAGATCACTTAGGAATTTTAAACTGCACGCGCGCGCCTGTATGTGTGCGCGCGCCAAGGAGCTTATTGTAACCTTCTTGGCGCGCGCGCACGTGTGTTG
>NW_004797307.1:342109-343746 GCF_000002075.1 Aplysia californica
GTGTGTAGAGTATCACATACAATTTATGAATTCAATTGTTTACATCTTTTGTTTTCTTTCTTTATTAATCGGGAGGGAGAATGGAGCTGTTCAAAACCCCGCGAAGAATACATTCCTCTTCTCACTGAGTGTGACAGAAGTGTGACCAAGCTCTATAATATAAGTACTTAAAGGTCACTTAATTTAACCTCTCAACTTCCAAGCGCTCAACTCATCTGGATCCGTCAGCTTTGTTGGTCAATGTGTTTGTACTGTTTGATTGTTTGCATGTTTGTTTGTTTGAGAAGCATATGGACCCGAAAACAGCCGCCTCGGAGGGGCGGGGGTTGGGGTGGGGGAGTAAAACAGTCTTTCAGACAGACAGACAAAAAGTACAGCGCCACCAGAGGCACAATACCTTCCAAACTAGTCTTTCTCTTTCTCCCATTTCCTACCAGCCAGCGTCTCAAGTAGAACGGACAATGGTTATAACAGGTCTGTGGGGACCGACGTGATCTCCATTATTGCCAAACCCTGTTATAGACGGGAACACGTTTACATACACTGTAACTAACTACATGACAAGTGGGGTCGTTTTTCATTAACTTCAAAGATAACCCACTTCTAATATACATGTATCAGTTATTTCTCATTGGTGACCTAGCGGTTAAGCTACTGGACCCGTAATCGTCAGATTGCCAGTTTCCGGGGGTTCGAGCGTCAGCTCGGTCCAACGTTGTGTCCTTGGGAAATGCACTTAGCACGAATGTCCCAATTGGCTCGGTCCTTTCGGAGACAAACATTAAACTAGGAAGTCCCGCTTCTCAAACAATCTAATACTGTTGATAAGGGTGTTAAACCTATACCATTTCGCCATTACAGTTATGTCTCCTTTCTTTTGTATTGATATCATTTGCTCTTCATCCTTGTATTACATTTTCTAGTTCCTTAAGTTCAAGCTTTCATTCAATCTCTCTTTCCCGTTCCACGGGGAGAAAATACATGCACGACAATACGGTGCCAGGCCGAGGTCATACTAATTGCTTACTGATCCCATAATGTACGAGGATCGTAGGGGCGCTGTATGAAGTGCCTCCACTTTTCACGTTCTTTTTTTTGCGAGCACCTATAGGAGTTTGGGCGAAGGATTTCTTTGTCCACTCCGCATTGTCGTCGGTCCACCTCTTCTTTTGCCTTCCAGCCGCACGATCTTGTTAGACGGCCATTCCATGTCAGTTTTCTTTGCTTAACAGTAGACAGCAAGAAATGGCTCATGTGTTGTTTACTCCACAGCACTCGAAACACTGATTGAAAAATCTTGATTAATACCAATGCACCTATCTCAGTCCACTGTGATAGGCATATATGTCAAGGCACATCATATTCAACTTCGGCCTCTTGCGGGTCACGTATGTACAATTCGACATGGATTTTTACTTTGCTTCATTTATATTTTTCTGCTTTCTTGTATGTTTTAAAATTTTGTCAACAGTTGGACCACTGTTATAGCCCCCCCTCCTCTTTCTCTCTACCACACCCCTCTCTCAAGCACAAACACCAATACATACACGCTCACACGCGCTCACACACACACACACACACACACACACACACACACACACAAACACACACACACACACACACACACACACACACAC
>NW_004797307.1:343991-384785 GCF_000002075.1 Aplysia californica
TTAAAGTGAGAGGGAGAAGGGACTACACATATGATATTAAAAATGAAAATGTAATTTTCCATCCATCTATTCCGTGACGATGCAATGTTGGTCTAATGATGTATGCTTCTTTATTTTTATTGGCAATCACGAAGCGGAAGAGGGTTAATGGTATTTGTTTTAGAGGACGTGTGTATGTCTGTGTGGAAAAAGAGGGGGGGGGGGGTAAGGGGAAAACCTTGAGAGAGGAGAAAGGCGGAGAGATAGAGGGAGGGTCGAAGAGAGACAGAAAAAAAAGAGAAAAAAACAAATAGAGGGGGAGGGAGATAGGTACTGAGAGAGACAAAGGAAGTGGGGGGAAGATAAAGGGAATTTTGTCTGCATCAAGGTTCCTCGTCTTCTCGCTACAATTTGAGCTGTCCTTGTGTGCGAAATAACCGACTTCATTGTAGCATGTGCTGCAGGTAAATAGATAGCTGGAAAACGCCCATTGGTTGTATGCGTGAGTGAGTGTGTGTGTGTGTGTGTGTGTGTGTGTGTGTGTGTGTGTGTGTGTTGTTTTGTATTTTGGGAATTGATAGTCAATTGACTGGTTGCATTTATTTTCTGTTTATATTGTACTTTAAAAGATACATTTACATGCATTTATCCAGCCCGACGCGTTCGGTATTTTCCCAATTATCCGGCCCACTTTGAAAAAAAGTTGAGTAATCACCACCAATACAACAATCAAAATTCGGAGCGCTCGTGAGGCCCCAGTTACGGAACTCCATAATTATTGATTTGAAACATTAATAATATGTCAGGTGCTGCAGTTGAAAACAAGTGCATTTTCTACCGCTATGAATGTATTACAAGTAGAATGATCTAGATTAATGACGTACGTTTTTTCTATGCCAACTAGGCTAGTTAAACCGCTTTTAAAGAATCTCATTACTTTTTCACTAACTGTTTGCTGCATCATAGTACTCAGATTTAATTCTGTTAGCAAACATAAATTGTTTGTTTCTGTTTATATTCATAATAATCGAATAATGGAGCGAAATTACTCTGTACAAGTTTTCCGTCCACTAAAAAATTGCTCAGCTTCATTCAAACTTGTGCACATTATAAAATACCTGGCTAGTAGATCTAAAAAAAAAATAAAAAAATAGGCAGTCACTCTGGGGATCTGGGGTAGATATCTACATGTATAGAGCTCATAAAATAAACAGACGTCTACATTATGCTAGTGATTCTAATTATAAAATTTCAGAGTAATTAAAGAGTAAAACTAAAACTTAACAGTGAAATAGATATACATGTAGATCTAAGGTCTGAGCTATAGAATAGATCTTGCGTCGTAGTAAGAGTAAGAGAAATTCACTTCCCAATTCAACACTCAACACCACAGGGCAGGCAACGCGACCCTCATCAAAATCAAGGTGGTAAGTCACACACAACAATCACGACGACGACAATACTTTTATTACTATTCTGAGTCCTGTGTCTGTGTTATGGGGAGGACTTCCGTAACGAGCGACCGCTATGAGACTGTAGAACAGTCAGGGTATGGTTTAGGTTTGGGTGAGGAGGATTATCATTAGGGGTAGCCTAAGGCTAGGGCAGGGTTAGGTCTGTTCGTTATATTGCGTTGGGGTGGTCACTCGTTACTGAAGTCCTTCTGAGTTATGTAACTGGAAGAGCATATCATTCAATGTATTATATTATATATAGAGGGATGAGTTGGCATTATATAACATCAGGAAGTAATTCCTCATGATCCACCCTTTGTCTATTGAAGAGACTTCTACTTCTTAGTTCTAGATCTAGATCTAGATTTCTAATACAGTAGTCTCCGCCTAAGATCCTGGTGCTCAGGAGCAAGGAAAATGCGGGATCTTACCCGTCAGACTCGGGGAAGAATCTACGGTGACCCATGTTGTGCACAATCAATAAAAATGGTCTCCCTCCGCTGGGTTTATATGACATTGTATGCCATGATATGGCTGGCAAAGAGTGGTCAACCTTTAACTTTAAATTATCCTATCGTGGGTCTTAAGATCTATGCTTAACCAATTGGCCCTCCCCTTTACCTGTCCAAAATTCATCTTTCCATATCTCTGACTGAGTCCCCCCACCTTATTGTCATTTATGCACCGTTACGTTGTGACCACACCAATCATATTCAGTCTGTCTTGCATTCAGGAATAAAGAAAACTGCTGCAATGGTCAGCGAAGAGTTCACATTATGATGTGATCTGGCCTTGAGCAATCTTGTAGGCCCTACCCACCCAGCATGTGATGTAAGATTAGGTGGAGAGCTCAGATGCGAGTGCGATGTTCGGGGAATACAAACGGATTGGTCAGTTCTCACCTCGGTGTGACCCCGTCTGAGGCAAACATTATACTTTTTCTTCGAGTTTTACAATGCATGTGAACACATTCATGAGAGTGGCTGATTTTTTACGCAACGGGCAGCTTGTTGATCTCAACTTGTCACTCTTTGTTGATCAGTTGTGCCCGCTCCGGTTTTTGTTCCTTAAATTGTTATCTGAAATGTGGGATCGTAGCCCAGTGTAGACCTTCAGAGCAAATCAAAGCGGGATCTCAGGGGTGACTTTTGTATAGTAAACATTCTGTTTTCTTAAAACAGCGTAATCTTATGCGAACCGGGATCGTAAGCAGTGGGATTGTTGGCGCAGACTACTGAGTTACTGTACTACAATACTTTTCTGTTTCTCTTCTATTCAATCTGGCCTGGTGACCCACTAGTCTCACAGTCCAGCCAATGTTGTACTTGCACAACAAGGCAGTCTCTTTGTCTCTTGCCTTTCATGGTACCGTAGTCGGAAATCGTTGGTGGATTAATGATAAGACATAAAATTTTACTTTCATACCTGCTTGCAGATGTGCTGCTTTTGGGGGCTAGTATATCGCTGTATTTTTGGGTGCAAAGCAAATGTGACCTCTAGAATGGTTGCATGTTAAATTTAATTCCTAAATGGGTAAGCCCACTATGCCGAGGTCCTCTTTTGGTACAAAATCTAAAAATGACAAAACTTCTAGGTTGCTAAATTGGTCATTTAATAAAAACAAATAAACTTATTTTGATACAGTACTCCGCCTAAATGCATGGTGCTCTGGAGGGTCTGAGTGTCACGGTGTGTGTTTACACGAAGCGTGCGTTTATGTGAGAAATTGTGCAAAGGGGGAAAGAGATGCAATCATCCCATTTCCTTGATATTTTAGTGATCTCCTTTGGTGGGGGGTGGGGCTTTTGCCAATAATGTAATTCCCCATTATGGTTACGTCTACAAAGGCGTATGGAACTGGAAAGTCGAGAGCAATCTCACGACAAATAGTTAACAACAAAGGCAAATGTAAATGTCACTGAGAGATACAAAAGTTGATGCAACAGAGTGCAGATCATAGGTCCTTGCTTCACACTCACAGCTCCAAGATTTTTCTGGCATGCATTGGCTTTTTTGTGTGTTAGTTTGGACATTTGTGATAGTCTCAAATCATTTTGATGTACAACTCATGTGTTTGCATGATTTATGTCTGAGTTTCAATCAAACAGTTAAGAATGTTTTTCTCCTCAGTGACTACGTTTGTGCCCCACAATGGCGAAAAGTTTGGAGTCCAACCCATTTGCTGCTCTGTTTGGCACTCTTGAACAAGCTAAAGAATTCTGTGATGAAACATCCAAAACGGTTCAGACAAATGCTTCAGCAGAGAGTATAAGTAAGTGTATTATTGTCGGCCTTGGATTTATAAATTCATTCTTAGATTATAGTTTATTTCTGTCCAAGTATATATATATATATATATATATATATATATATATATATATATATATATATATATATATATATATATTTAAAAAAATGAATCTTTTTTCTCCCCTTTTTTTCAAGACTTACATGTTTCAATAGGCTTTTTAAAAGGATGTTGTTCAGCATTATGAATTGTGATTTGTAGATACATCAGTATTAATTATGTCAAGTACATACAGTGGAGTCCACTTATAACGAGTCCGGAAAAAACGAGAAGTCTGTTATAAAGACACTATTCTAACACCCCGTTTTCTTTCTCTTCTTTACCTTTGTAAATAAAATACTGCTATTGCGCTATCAGACAAACATGCGAGTCGGTTATAGTGGAATATTGTTGCTGCTGTGCACAGTGCATAGGCCAATGTAAAACCTCGCCAGTAGAGAAACGTGTTGGTGATCTAGGGAAACAAAGAATGGGAGAGCCCATGTGTGTTTACAATGAAGGCCGGAGCGACTGAGTAGTGAGGTTGTGGCATGCACAGACAAGCAGAACGCATCGCGTGATAGGCCAGCGTAAGCCTAGTTTATATATTAAGGCCTACCATGCCTCTCACTTCTCCGATGTAGGGATATGGAGAGGTCACAGTGCTGTGATGGATGGAGCGAATGTGTGACGTGCGCCAGCAGACGGTATGCACCACAGCGTGTGGTGGGGTGGGGGAAAACACAGTGGGCGAGTTATCCTAGAGCCCTTTTTTCTGATCGCCAACGCCGAGCAGTCAACATCGCTAGCGCTAGAGAAAGAAACCTTATTCGATTTTTGATCAAGTAAGACCTAGAGGTCATGTTGGGCAAAATCATCATCAGGGGAGATAGATAGCAAAAAGAACTAAACAGAACACCAAACTCATAGATTAGGCCTACTTTATTATTTCCCTTGAATTTATTACTGGATCCCTTATAGCGAGAATCCTTCTGTAACGGACATTTTGCACCGGTCCCCTCCCTCTCGTTATAACAGGATTCCACTGTATATGTATATTTATATATATATATATACATTTACTTATCTTTGCTGTTATTGAAGATGAATTGCTTCTTTCAAGAAAGATTAGGAGAGATGATTGTGAGTGGGGTTGTTAGGGTGTAAAAATGTACAGATTTGTTCTCGTGTTGTAATGAAGTAACCATCTTTATTATCCCTTGGAATGTTGACTCTTTTATGCTATGGTTACCTGGAGTATGGGTGTTGAACCCTATTTTAAAAAATTGTTATTTGATACCACTGAATACCTTTGAAAGCCTCTCAATGGCCTGGATGTTGTTACAGATAAAAGTGTATTTCTTCTGTTTACAATGACTTGAGCAATAAGTTAGACCAATTATAGTCACCAAGGAGTGTTTGTTTGCCTCAGTCATCATCATTCATCCGGTGCCTTGCTGACTGGCGTGGGCGATCATGGACCTCCTCTTCACTCTGTCTTGCGTTGCAGCAATGGTGTCTGTTGTTCTTGCTGCTCCTAGCCATGTTGTCATCTTGTCCAGTATCTTTTTCCTCTGTCTGCCTCTTCCTCTCTTTCCATCAAACTTGCCTGTTGCTGTTGGTACAATATTCTCCCATGCTTCTTTCCACATTGTGTGTCCGAAGAAATTTTGCCTAAGTACTCAGTGTTAAAAATCTATCTAGTGATTAATGAAACCCAAAAAACAATCAAGCGCACACACACACATGCACGCGTGCATGAATGCATGCCCGCATACATGCCCACATGCACGCACACAAACTCACACACATGACCACACCCGCCCACATGTGCACACACACACACACCCACACACACACACACACACACACATGCCCACACACGCCCACACTCGCTCACACGTGCACGCACACACACACACACACACACACACACACACACACACACACACACACACACTCACATACACACACACACATACACACACACACACACACACACATGCACGCACACACATACACACGCATACAAGAAACCAAAAAAAAAGAAGATGTAATATAAAGGAACATTTTTTTCCTCTATCTGCAGGTGCCACACAACCTACCACGGTTGAAAGTGATGTCTCGAAAGAGATTGACATGTTAGCTGAGAATATTTTCAGAATCTCATTACGTTCAGGTATTCATGTATTCATTTTTTTTCTTCTGATATATTTTGGGGAGGGACTTGGATGAACAATTCAATAATAATTGAAAACTGTAAGTGGGAGAACTCTGAACATGTAATTTCTTTTTATGCTTCTTTATTCTTTTGCAGTTATGAGTTCAGTTAGGAAATAAAAGTCTAGAGTAATGTTTGGAATACATGCGAAGAAGTAGGACTGTTGACTTGTATTTGATAATTAGGCTTGCATTACCTTTGACCAAAAACTTACTTGTCTATATTTCTTGGAATCTCTTACTTTTATTAATGTTTCATTGTGGAAACGAAGACAAAGGCATTATTCATGATAGTATGAGTGCAAAGTTTAATGATGTCAAGATTCACATTATTTGTCTTCTGTCTTGAAGACATAGTTATTGAATTTCTGACGTGATTTTATTTGATGTGAGTTCTGCTGTTATATATATACAGTTTACTGATATTCCAGATCCCAAACAAAGAAGTACCAGAGTCAACTACTTTCCTGATATTGCAGAGGTTTACAAAGAAAGTCCTTTTATGGACAGCTCTAATATTGGCCATGTAAGTGGAAGGGTTCCATCTGGTTCCTTTAAAATTTGTTATTTAAATGTATGTCAATAGTATACAACTGAAACAGGTTAAGAAGTTTAAATATCTTGGCAGTACTTTTTTTGAAAACAGGTCCATAGACAGAGAAATAGAAATGTGAACTCAAAAAGCAAACGCTGTCATATTTCAGCTCACACCCCTTTTATCTCACCCAAACATCTCCATGGACACAAAGAGACAGCTTATCACCTCAATATTCATACCAACATTATGCTACCAGTACCAGACCTGGACATTAAGTAAAACCCACGAAAGCAAAATCACTGCATGCGAAATGAATTGTCTCCCCAAAACCCTTAAGATCACAAGACGAGACAGGCAGAGAAATGAAGAAGGAAGAGCGGCTATCGGCTTTGAGTCCTGCCTGCATTACCTAGAAAGACGGAGAATAAAATGGTTTGGACACCTGTTACGTGTGTCACCTGGCCAGCTAGCCAGCCTCGAGAGCCTACAACACCAAGCACTCGGGCTATAAAGGAAGAAAAAGGCCACACAAAAGGTGGATTGAAGGTATCAGGGAAACCCTGAGAAAACATAATATCACAACTGAAAGAGCTGCGGAGCTGGCCTACCAAAGAAAACTGCATCTCCCCTCGACGTTTAACGACAACAGAGGATGTAAAAGTAAAGTATTTAAATGTAAATTTTCCCACTTTGTCAAGGTTATAAGCCAGCTGTTAGGTTGTGCTAAAAAACTAAATTCGCCAACCTTTATAGAGTGTGGGGGGGGGTTTGATTGTCATTTTTCAAAATAATTTATGGTAGTCGGTGGTATTATTATTATTCTATACAGGTATAATGGAGAGAAAGTTTTCTCTTTAAGGCTGGAATTGGATGGGGAGTGAGGAATTTTTTTGGTGAAGATGAAAAGCTGTTGAGGTCCCTGTTTACTTATTTAACTGTTGCAGACTGCAAATATATGTGTCATTTCGTTTATTTTATTTGGCAATTGCAGACTTACCATTTTTCAATTAGATTTATTAATATTTCCTCCCAATCTCAAATGTCAATTTTCTGTGTCCAGATTGTGTTTGAGGTCCTTATGCTGGATCGACACGCTGACACATTCCAGCTGAACCATCAGATTGACAGTGAGCGGGAGAGTGTGCTTGAAAGCGACACGCTGGAGAACACAGAAGTACTGACATATCTATACTGCTGTCACCGCCGTTGCCTCACACGACAGGAAGAGTATCAAGTGGGTAACATTGTCGAAAGCAAACACATCTTCATTGACTTTGTTGATTTTCCATCTTCTTGTTCTGATGTGAAAGCACACTGTCAGTCTCTTTCAGTAGAGGATCATCGTATATAATCTGACCTAATCTAGTCTTGTCTTGTCATGTCTTGGCTTGTCATATCTTGTCTATCATGCCTTGTCTTGTCTCGTCTGGTCTCGCCCCGTCTCATCTTGTCTCATCTCCTCTCATCTCTTCTTGTTTTGTCTCATAATACGCACTGTGAGTTGTTATCCAGAGGTTAAAATGGTACCCAATTGTCAGTGGGGTAACAAAAATATGTAAGGTATGAACCAGTTTATCCTTTGCTGAACAAGGAGATTCTTGTTCTTCACTTCTCTGTTCCTGTTTCCCCATTTAAAAAAAATGAACAAAGGAATATATTGAACAATCCTCTCTGATAGTATTCTGAACATGGTGTTATGTTTGTTTTGATTGTTGTGTGTTTCAGTGTAAACAAATCTCTCTGTAGGGATCAATGAAGTTAAACCTTAACGTTATATTTACTCGGATACAATATAACAGTCTTTGCTTTCCAGAAATCAAACTGTGAGCAGATTTCAGCCTTCCTGAACGAGTGTAAATCTGTGATTGTGCAAAATGCTGCCACTTGTCTGCAGCAGCCTGGTTTGTTTGAGTACCAGGACTTTATGAGTCAGTTCATAGAGCTGTGTGTGGAGGAGGATCTGCCTACACATGGTGAGTTTTTTATTTTTTTCTGCTCGCTTTGACTGCCCTTTAGTGGGTGGTTGGCGGGTGCTCTGGTGTGGTTTGCTTCTTCTTTCCTCTCAAACATCTGTCGTCCTTATCTCCCCTTCTTCTTTTTATGTTTGTTACTCTCTTGTAACACCTCTAATCTTCTGGCGCTCATATGACCTTCTGCAGTTGCGAGCGCCATAAAACCTCTACTAAAACAAAAACAAAAAACAAAAAACATCTATCGTCCTTATCTCCCCTCCTTTTTTGTGTAAATTACTCTCTTGTAACTCCTCTAATCTTCGGCACTTATATGACCTTATTGTGTTGCAAGTGCAGTAAAACAGCTACTAAAACTAAAAACTGACTGTCCTTTAGTTGTATCATACAATTGCTTCTAAATAAAATCAAAATTAGGAAACTGCAATACTTTGGCCTCATAAAGAGACAGAATGCTCTTAAAAAAGGATACTAAAAGGCAAGCTAGAAGGGACTGGAATGGTAAGAAAGCAGAGACTACTACAGACTGACAGCATAAAGTCTTAGTGCCCTAGAGCAGTTACACCTGTAGCGAATCACTGATTATTCCACAGCAACCTCAGAGGCCTCCGAGGCAGAGATGTTGCCTCCAACCAACCAACAATTGCTCTGTTGCAATGCTATTTTTCTTATACTTTCTTGTTTTCATATTTTCAGACTCTCATGAAAATAGCTCTGTTTTCTGCTTTGCTCACTCTGCATGTTTTCTTATTAAGAGAGAACTGTAGGCCTACTTTGTCAGGTGTGCAGTATTCTCTAGGGATAATGTACAAACACTGTTCCCAGAGTTGTTATTTTGATTTCATTTTTAATATTGCAGTGTGTTTTGAATGTTTTTACTACTTTCAGGTAATGTCTTATTAACAGTTTTTGCTCGATGTTCAAATGTAATACAGTGTTGCTGGTTCTTGTAGCGCGGGGCAGCATCACTGTTCGTGCGTAGTGTTCTGAAAATAGAGGATTCTGACATTGTAAACTTTTATAAAATTACAAAATTTCTGTCTTCCCCCTTTTCAGACTCACTTAGTTTTCCTGTTCTAACCATTTTCATGCCATGGTTATGTTTCTCGTCTTGGTAGATCCCCAGAATTTCCCCTGTCGATTCCTACATGAGGTGTGTCAGGTCATCGAAAGCAGTGAGGATCAAGCGTCTCTCAGTCAGGCACTCATACCGGTTCTACGAGAAGTCAAGGGCAGACTGATGGCGACAGAGATGAGCGTCGTGCACCGAGATGCCACCAAGTATTGCAGAGTTCTGCATTTCTTCACAGCTACTCGAGCACTGGCCACGGTGGGTTTTCTTTCAACTCATTATTTCTGTTTCTGGTGGGTTCAGACACATATCATCTAACTCTGAATTTCCCTCTGGTGCTTTTATACTTTAAATAGTAAGGAAATCTCATTTTACACCGTGTCTGTTTATATCTTAGTCATAAGCCTAATATTACGTGCTAGATAGTCATGTGATTATCAAACTGGTCATATCAAATGCTACAATTCACTTGTGAAACATATTCTGGAAGCTAAGGACGAAGGCAAAAGAAGAAGGGGGAGATACAGAAGATGGAAACAGACGTGGAAACCTGGCTTGGAACTTAAACAACTCAGGCCGGCAAAGTGGCAAGAGACAGGGTTTTTTAGTAGAGAAAGTTGGAGAAGCCTCCTCCAACTATTGGAAAAGTAAAGAAGAAGGTGAAATCATATGATCAAAGCCTCTGTGTTCTGCTGACAGTTTTAAGAAAATCAGTTTTTTCTTTTTCCTGTAAAAAGTATGCCACCACACTTGAATGGTTTGTGGCTTAGGCCATTATGCTAATGATTGTTTATGTTTGATAGGGGCTTACTTTTCATTCATGGCTTCTTTTTGTTCTTATAATTGTTTGATAGGAAATTATTTCTGAGAAAATTTGTTATGGATATTTGTGTTGTAATTCAGCAGGTTTACTTTCATTGTTTTCTTTATGATATGTCTGGCATTAGCTTCCCCACCCCCTCTGTACATTTTTTTTCTTTTAATAGGATCTCAGGCAGCCTGTAATTTTTTGTATCTTTTGAGTTATAGGATCAACCAGAAAAACCTGCTGAATTTGCTTAGATGGATCCTTTGTCTTGGAATAGTGTAATGAGAGTGTTCCCTTGAATTATGATAGGGTCAGATATATATGTAAACTGTTTCTATGCTTTGTGGTCTATCTTTAGGTTTCTACATTTTTTTAAAGTGTAAGGTTTTTATTTCTGTTTTTCTGTTTTTGGTTGTAATAGAATTGATGTGACTTGAATTTTGAGATACCTGAAAGCCAGACTATGCCCTTAGGAACACTGCTTTCTTATTTGCCACACTACCTTAGGTCTTCATGAGCCAAAACACGCCAGAGGCCACTCAAAACTTCCACGGGCGGACTTACGAAAACACACCGATTGGCGCAGCCCTCAGTCTCAGTGTCCTTCCTCGCTATGACAAAGGGCCGTTCCAGTTCTTCTCTAAGCCATCCGTGCAGACAAAAAAGGAGGTGGACATGGTGGAAAACAGTGTCTGGCAGGTAAAAACAGCGAGCACCACCGAAAGAAAAACAAGAAAATGATAAATGGAAGATAATAAATGCATATGCTAAATTTGAAAACAACGGAAATTTGGGAAAATGGAAAAATGTGAATTAAAGTCTGTAGAAATATTTGATTGATTGTTTGTAGCAGGGGCTGTGTTATTTTAAGGTCTTGAGTGTGAGGGGGTGGTTGGATACCTGTAAGAAAAAAGGACATACACGTCTGGGCTAGATGTGGTCCTGCTTTTGACAAAATGTACTAAGAAAATTTCATGCAGGATAAGTGGTCATCTGAATTCACTGTAACTCTAGCACTGAAGGTTGTGAGTTTCATTTGTGTGGCTACTTCCCTGTATCTTTACCAGGAAGGGCATGTTGCACATAGGACGAGAGAAAAAGCCAGCTTCATTGTCATTGGTCATTGTTTGGGTTTAACGCTCTTTCAACACGGTAAGATTATTTAAGAGGTGGGAACTTTGAATTTGATGTCCATCTCCAATAAGGCGGAGGAAATGGGTGGAGAGCTATTAAAAAACCCCCAAACCCTCCAAATTAAGAATACCCCAGTAAGGATTCAAACCAGTGCCATTGGCTCTGTAGTCCAGCATGTTACCAACTGAGCTAACAGTTCACCAAAAACCCAGCTTAGTAAACCTTAAGTAAGGCTTGGAGAAAAAAAGAAGCCCAAACTGCCAGTGTAGGCTTTTTCTTTTGCAACAAATCCAAATCTCATCTAGGTTTTTACATTTATGTTTTCCATTAGGCCACACAGCAGTTGATTGGTTGTATTCACAAGATCTTTGTGGATCTGATGAAAGTGAGCCCGGACATGAAGCACTATACCCTGCGCTGGCTTGGACTATGTATACAAGGCAATGCAGGTGAGCTTTCCCAGCTGTGTTGTCTTGTTTCTAGCAGTTTAAACAAAACTAACGCAGGTCTACAGAAGCTGAGTGGCTGTCTTTGTTTTTACAAGGTGTTATAATGAGTGTGTGACAGTAAGATAGGATTTTTGGCTAACAGAAAAAGACAAATACAGAAATACAGCTCATCTATCTTTCCTGGATATATTAATGATGTTCTTACCTCTTCTATGAAGATATTCAGCACTTATTTGACCTTATTGTGTTGCAAGTGTCGTAAAACTCTTACTAAAACTAAAACTAAAACAGATATTTTTTTAATGGATCTCTTTTATAAATACTAAATCAATTGTAATGAATATGAAAAGTTTTATCTCAGAAAGCCTTTGAACTACTGATCCCATAGAAGGCACGCGGTGCCTTTTCCCATTGACAGACACTAATTTGTAGACACTATTGTTTGTTGACATTTTAATTTTATTTCACTGAAGTGAAGTCTTTTTTCTCTGTTTACATTGTATCTTTTGGACCTGCAGACCCTTAAATTTTGTTGAACTGGTAACTTTGTTTCTCAGAACATTCATTTCTCGATCGAACAGTTTCCAAATTCACAGGTACTCTTCTTTTGAACTTGTTACAACTGTGTTTTTCTGACTACAGGTAGAGCCAAGCTATGGGCCAACAACCTGCCATCCGGTTTATTTGTCAGTGACGCTTTTGCGGTGAATCTGACACACTTGCTGCTTCTGTTCTGTCGCCCGTTCTCCCAGCCTGACTCGTGGAAGCTGTTGAAGATCCAGCCATCCTACACCACGGCCACTGCCAATGGGGACAAAGAGATGCTGAGACGATCACTTCATTTACTAGGTTTGGGGCTGATTGTGGGCACAGTTTTGCAATGGACATGAAAACTTCACTGGAAAAACGATCCGTCACTATGTTTTTATGTTTAACGAAAATCTAACTTGGTTGTTCAAGACTTTCTGGACACTGATTATTTTTATATGCAGTGCTTGCAATCTTTCGTATTTTTACTGCAATCCGTACTTTTGATAGTTATCTATTTGCTCTCCAATCAATTTCAACTCCCTCCGTAAAAAAGTGCGATAGCATTGGGTTACCGAAATTCCGAGGCAGGGGACCTATACTTGCCTTTGTATCATCTTGCATAAGTTTTGGATATTTACGGTAATTCTCTCGGCAATAAATTCATGTTGTAGAAGCCTGCCAGATGGAGGAAAATAAGGGTAACTCTATACTGTATCGTCAAGGTGCATGTCTATTTATTATTCCCATCTTTGCCTTCCTGTCAATGGTGCGATGACAAATTAATTGAACTATAAATTATAGTGACTTAGCAATGGCAAGGGGAAACTTTTTAAACATTGCCTGCAATGGAAATATTTAGAGATGGAGAAATTAAACAAGACAAAATCTTGGTGAAAAAATAGGTGTTATGGGTTGCTGGACATCTTTTCAAACAGGCTCCCAAATGCCATTTTCAACCCTCTAAACGCAGTAAATTTCAATTTCTTCGGGGGCTTTTTTTAGCCCATTGTTCAGTTTGCTGGTTTGTGAGAGTAACTTATGGAAACTATGAGTAATGCAGACTATAGATTGTTTTTCCACTGCAGTATTCAAACAATCATTCTTATGTCACAGGCGCACAACATGTGCTAGTGCTTTGTAGATATGTGTCTAACATTATGTTGTTGTTGTTGTTGTTGTTGCTGTTGTTGTTGTTGTTGTTGTTGTTGTTGTTGTTGTTGTTGTCTGTCCTGCTGTTAATGAGCTTTTGCTCTTCTTCATAGTGCTATGTTGCAGTTTATATATGACTGCTGCATTTATTTATTGTCTTTTCTATTCATCATTTTTTAATGTTTTAGAAAACTTATATGCATTACAAGGTAGCCTGAGAGTTTTTTGTTTTTTTCTTATAATTGTAGTTAGTCCTCATATATCCTGCAGTATAGTTTTCGAATCATGTTACTGTTTTTACCAGTAAGTTTAATTGAACGTAAGGTGGTCTCTCAGAAGTTTTTAGTGTTCTTTAGGAGACGCTTTCAATGTGTTTCTAAATTTAGGATCTATCTTAGTCTCTTTGATATTCCTATGTGCAGCTTGAGATACCATGTAGTCATTGTAACTATGCTGTTTTTTCGTGCAGGTTTGCAAAAGGAGACTTGCTTGGTTCCATCAGAAGATGCTGAGAAGGGGGAGGAAGAAGACACCTTTAATTTCATCACCGAGTGCTTTTTCATCACCCAGAGGACCCTTCAGGTATGGTGGGGATTGTTTTTATCTCTTTTATGTTTCAAGTTGATTTTCTTATCACATTTTCACCTCTCAGCTGTTCTGACAGGATTATCATTGTGTAGTTATTGCTTGAAGAAAATATGTGGGCTTGTGGGTTGTTGTCCTTGTTTGTCTATTGTGTGAATTCTTTATAGTGTTGTCATATTCAGCTTAAATACAATACTGTGTCCAAGATGTCAGAGCTTTCCTGTTCACAATTGGTTATTTTTAATGGGCTCAGTTTCTATATAAGCGTTGATATTATTCTTTGTTGAAACGGGAAAGTGGGTGGTTTGAGGGTGTTCTGGTGTGGTTTAGCTGCTTGTTTCCTATTAAACAGCTATTGTCCTTTTATCTCCTTCTTTTCTTCATATGTTTATCACTAGTAGTAACTCCTCTTACTTTCGGCACTTATATGACCTATTTGTGTTGCAAGTGCCTTAAGACTCTTACTGAAATGAATACTAAAAGAAATGAGGAAATTTGAGCTATATATAAAGAACATTCAGAGGAATTTTTGCTCCGACCGATGTTTGTAATTTTCATGCATGATGTATCTGTGGTCTTCAGGTGTTCCTTCAGCCGGTCATTGGTCGTCTGTTGTCTGTGAATCGCGACCTGCATCAGATCCAGCGCCTATACAACGACATCATCCAGCAGTCACAGGGCAATGAGGAGCCTGTGGTCAATATCAAATCTCGCATGGAAAAAGGTGAGGGAAAATGTAAAAGGAATCAAATGGACATTGTTGTTACTTCAGTGATAAAAGTAAAGTATACCCCCCCCCCCCCTTATTTCAATTTTGAACTGCTTGACTTAGTGTGCAATATTGAGAGATGGGTGGGGGGTATGCATGTGTTGTGTATGTGTGTATGTGTTGTGCATATGTGCATGCATATGCATGCATGCATGTATGTATCTGATAGCATGAATGGGTGAAATTGTCTGTGCATAGCAAGAGACTATATTTTTCGTTACAAAAGAAATCTGCCATCTAAATGAGCTTTTTTCTTTTCTCTATTCTCTTCCAGCTATGACAATCTACATAAACAGGAAAGCAGCACTGACCCAGCCCGAGCTTCTCTCCCTGGCCTTCAAGTTCCAGGTCGCCTCTGCTTCTTGGCTCAGTTTGGCAGCCACAAAAAAACTGCCTCGTGCTGCGGTGGTCACGGCTGACACAGAGGTGATACTGGACAATTGGACAATAGTGACATAACTAACTTGTAGAAGTGGGTGGTTGGCGGGTGCTCTGGTGTTGTTTGCTTTTTCTTTCCTATCAAACATCTATCGTCCTTATTTCCTCTTCTTTTTTATGTTTGTTACTCTCTTGTAACACCTCTAATCTCCTGGCGCTCATATGACCTTATGAAGTTGCGAGCATCGTAAAACCTGTACTAAAACTAAAAACCTGTAGAAATACGTTGTGAAAGTGCAACTGTTTACTATTTATTTACTCTGTGCCTCACACTGATTTTTGTCTTTGAGTCTGTTTTGTTTCAGTGCACTGATGACACACTGTACACACACGCTCCTCACAGCTTTGAAAGTGTTTGTGGGTGTGGTTTAAGTTGATTGAGTGCAGATTAGCTTTTCAATTTGCAAGTAGGAAAATGTTTTTATGGATTTATATAATCTATAGGAGCAAACTATCTTTAGTATTAGCAAAATGTAATGTGTTTTCAGATTGTGTATCTAGATATGATAAAAGTAAAAGAACTAAGTACATTTTCTTTTATGCAAAGAATAATGTTCCGCATTTCTATTCTGGCTTCCTTGCATGTTATTGTTTTTTTACGCTGACAATTACTACGGCCTGTATTAGAAAAAACAAAATTTAGGAATCAATCTATGATTAAGAAAGCAACCAAAGTTGCAGGTCAGTTTTCCCTACTGTAATAATTGTTGATTATTGATTTGTCAGAAAAGCTAACTTTTTCATTCAAATGTAGGATGTCTGTCTCTTCCAACATAAATGCTGCCATATCTTTTGATGTCTGTAGTTCGTGTATGAATGAGGTTGCCACTGGCAGGTCTTTCTTCTCTTTTTTTCTCATGTTGTTTCTATCTGTCCGTCTTACCATTTCACTTCTTTAAGTGACCATTGTTGTATCAATGTGCTTCTCTATACTCAAATAAAATGATTAAAAATGTGTCACGACGTGGTGGAATCAGGCGCTTGTCAATTTTTGGGCATGTGGAGTTCTTGGTACCAACTTAAAGCTTGTTCAGTTGTCTTGCTATCGGTGAAAAAATGCCCATGTATCTTGAATAGAAATCAAGATGTTTGAGATTGAAGAAGGTGGGGTGGCTTGGTTTTAAAGGTAGAATTAGTGAGAAAATGGCCGCCAAAGTTTGGTTATTTTCATATCTTGATAGTTCGTGAAAACTGAAAACTTACTTTTTTTGTGCCTTTAATAAACTTTTTTTTTCGGTTAAATCCGCCCAGAAATGTGTTCTTAATTGGACAACAATGGTGTTAAGCCAAAAAACAAAAATTCAATAAAAACTGCCAAACTGGCAGAAAAATACCAGTTTCTTCAATTTCATTATTGTGACGAGCGCCTGATTTCACCACACTGCCTCACAAATGCATCTGTAGCTACTTTCAACGGTTTGGTCCCAGGTTCCCAAGATCGAGTTTCCCCTGCCTGAGGAGCCGACCCCAGTCCTGACATGCATCCCGGAGTTTGTCATGGAGAACATCATCAGCCTGATCAACCACATCCATCGCTTCGAGGACGGTGTGCTGGAGTCCGAGGGAGACAAGTGAGTGATGCTGGGACACACGTGTGCAGCTGTCATCTACACTTTCTTTGTAATCGTAATTGTATGTGGTTTACACCCACATTGACATAATATAGATCGATGAAACATGTAACGCCACTTGTGTCTAGAAGTTTATTATTTTTATTGAAAATAAGAAATAATACATCATTTTAATGTCATCTAAACTTTCTTTATTATCATTATTGTATATGTTTTACACCCCCATTGACATAATATAGATTGTTTACAGGGCCTGCCTGTCAGGGCTGAGAGGGATACAATATCCCTCCAGACAGATTGAGATACTCTATATATAAACAGCTTCCCCACTCTGGTATGACACTCATGTCTTTTGTGTGCAATGGCAAAGTGCCCAATCACTCCACCATAGATACTGGTAATCTGTTTCATTTATGTCTATACTAGGAAGGGAAAGGATAAAAGTGATACTCTTTTCTTTGTCTCTTTTGAGACTATGTTTTATAAAAAGAGGAAGACACTGCAATTAACAGTCACCCTGAAACCATTCCTAAAGCTCTGAGCTGGTTAATGTTTTTCAGTTTTTAGAGAAATGGGTAACTTGAAATGAGTCATCATTCTTAAATTTGTTAAATGTCAGTTGTTGTTCAGTATTGTTCAGGGCAGGTTAGTGCAATAACAGCAACATTTTGCTCTGAAACAGATTATTTTTCTAAAGACCAGGAAAAGGGGAAGAAAGAGACCAGCATCTTTCTGCCAAAGCTGGTTCAAGTTTATAACATTAACACATTATGCTGTCTTCGAACTGGAAAGTATGTCTCTTGTAGCTGTGGTATTTTGAAGGCTTTCCTGGGACCCAAAACAAAGCATATTGTGGCTGGGAACACCCAGAGTCTTTCATCCTACTGATGTTTTACTGTCTTCTACCATGTTGCAACTTCCCTTTAGTTTTTCAGATCTTGATTGCTGGTGCCTCCCCCCCGCTTTGTTGCTGTGTATATATCTTACTGTTTCCCAGCACTGAATGACAATTATTGTATCAATATATTTTTAAAACTCAAACGAACTTCAGATGGAGGTTCATCCTTCATTACTTTAATAATTAATTGTAATTGTTTCTCATTAGTCTGCAGTACCTGATGACCTTGGTGCTGGTGTTCATGAGTTCTCCTCGGAGGATGAAGAACCCGCACTTGCGGGCAGAGCTGGCTGAGATGTTGGCCTCGTTGATGCCGCTCAGTGAGAGACACCCGGAGAAAGGCCTTGCCCCCCAGTGAGTTGTTCTTGCAAAGACCACTTGGGATAGAAGAACAGTGTAGAAAAGGTTTCAGCTTGGATATGGTTATGGTGTGTGGTTCTAGCGAACATGTTTAAATGAAAGGTGTGCTAAAACTGTTTTGGTGCTGGAAACCCTTTTTTTGTGGGTTTTTTAAAAACAGGTCCTTTTTTAAAACTTTTTATTAGTTTCAGACATATATACTGACTATGGGATCATAAGTGGGCAAATACCCAAAAAAAGACAAAGTTTTTAGTATTAATGTTTATTGTTTGCATTTAATTCTTCCTCTGTTAGTCAAGTGGTTAGGCTACCAGACTTGCAATCGTGAAGTTGAAGGATCAGGGGTTCAAGCCTGAGGCTCAATGTTGTGCTCTTGGGAAAGGCATTTTACATGAATTTTCCCAGATAGGAATGGGTACATAGCGAAAGTTCTTGTCAGTATGTTAGTGTTTTACAGCCTATGAAATGGCAGCTTTCACTATATGCTTCCCAGGAAGTTGAGATTGTTTCAGAATACCATCAGGTTTGCTGAAGTAATAATATAGATTGTGAAGCGCATAGAGCTTGCAGTTGAGTCTGAACTAGTGATATACAAATATTATTATTATTGTAAAATCTAAAATGTCATTGCTTTCCTTCCACAGACATTTCCGGCAACAGCTCTTTGAGACTCACCCCCACATCATGCAGCTGGGAGAGGCCATCATGCACGTTTTTGTCAGCATTGAGATGACTGGAGAGAATGTAGCCTTTGAGCAGAAGTTCAACTACCGCAGACCCATGTACACCATCCTCAAGTACATCTGGGACATTCCAGCTCACCAGGAAAAAATCAAAGTAATTTTTTTGTATTTGTATTTTAATTTCTTTATTTCTTCTACAATGAAATTTTGTGATAACCCAGTTATTTGTCAGATAACTGTAGTATATTGTGCAGTATCTAAGATTTAAAACTTTTTTTTTAGCTTTTGATATAGAAATTGCGACTAAAAAATTGGAACAAAAACCTTGGTGTCTTCTTATTTTCACCAATGTTTAAAGGCCAAGTTCAGATTTTCACAGGTGTTGCAAAATTGTTTCCTAGAATACTCTTTGTGGGTGGTTGGCGGGTGCTCTGGTGTGGTTTGCTCCTTCTTTCCTATCAAACACCTATCATCCTTATCTCCCCTCCTTCTTTTTTGTTTGTTACTCTCTTGTAACACCTCTAATCTTTGGCACTTATATGACCTCATTGTGTTGCAAGTACCGTAAAACACTTACAAAACAAAAAAAGAAAGAAAGAATACTCTTTGCTAAAGTGGCGGTGGTTTTTCTTTGATTATGCCACAGTTCTCTGCAATCAGTGTTCAGTCTACTCTGTACTGTTGCGTTATTTTTTTGGTGGATATCCACACTGATGTGCGATGTTACCTGTACCAAGAATTACTTACATTTACGGAAGATGGGCTTCACGATGTAAAACTAACGTCCACTTACATGTCTCTCTCCCTGCACACTTGCACATGAACTTGTATGCAGGTTCACACACACACGCACACACTCATACAGAGGCCGGGGTGTGCACACACATACTCTTTTATACATTCACTCACACATATAGGGAGTGACACACACTCATGTACATACAAACACACTGACAAAATAAGAAAGCCCTACAATGCTTTGTACAGCTCTAAAAAGCTGTTTTCGCTAGCAAATCAACGCTTTTGTTGCTATTTTTAGCTTTTTTTCCGTTTATTTTTCAAACAGAGGCTAGCAAAATATGCAGAAGAGAATATTTTGTGCTCTGACCCTCCTTTGTTCCTGCGTTTCATCAACTTGCTGGTGAATGACGCCACTTACTTGTTGGACGAAGCCCTCATGGTATGAACAGTCTTTTATTTTCTTCTTTTTAAAAATCAGATGCTCTCAAAACCTGTTTGTTTTCAGTATCTTTACATCTAAGTAAAGCCGTCTGACACTGGATATAATAACTGACTGGTGGAACCATTCATCACTATTAGCTTTTGAGAAATTTTGTTTGCTCTGAATCTAATAATGTCAAAGAAACTGAATAAATATTTTCTACAGAGTATGACTCCTATTGTGACAAATAAGGAAAACTGTTTACTAGTAAATGGATCACTTTCCCTTTTAGCTAGTCTGTCTTCTTTCTGTCTATCTGCTTATAGATCAACATAACATGTCTTTTTTAATTAGACAGCTAATTTACCATTTCATTCTTGGTATCACTCATCCTGCTCATTTTGGAGAGACTTGATGACCTGAGCTTTGAATGTGTCTATCATGGTCTTCTCATCTCTTTTTTTTCCATCTCCTCTTCCCACCTTTTCTCATCTACTCTTTTTCTCCTTTGTTGTCTTTTTCCCCATTTCTTTCCTCTTTTTTGTTCTCCTTTCTTTACATTTCATCTCTTCTCCTTTGCCTCCTCTCTTACCTTTTCTTCTCTTCTCCATTTTTCTTTTCTCATCTCTCAACTTTTCTCTCATCTAAACTCTATTCTCATCTCTCTTCATTTTTTCATTTCTGTTCTGTGATCTCTCCACTCTACTTTCTTCTCTTTTCTCACCTGTCCTCTCTTCTTTTTTCATTTTGATTTTTCTTTTCTCATCTCTCTTCTTATCTCTCCTCATATCTTTTCTCCTCTGTTCATTTCTCCTCTCTTATCTCCTGTAAAGCGTTTTTGTTGAAAGCATCATCTTCTGTTGCCCCCCCCCCCCCCCAGTTCATGGGTCAGATCAAAGAGAAGCAGCAGGAGCGTGAGCGCGGTGATTGGAGCCGTCTACCGGAGGCCCAGCGCCACCAGGAAGAGGCCAACCTCCAGCAGATCTCGCGGCTGGCTCAGTACCACAATGTGATGGGCTCCTCCACCATCAGCACGCTGCGCATGATCACGGGCCAGATACAGTCCATCTTCTGCCATGCGACGTTTGTGGATCGCATCGCTAGCATGCTCAACTACTTCCTGTGTCGTCTAGTGAGTCAGTCTAGTTCTCACTGCTTGTTTTCAAATCTAGTTCTTTTTTCCTTTTTTTTCTTCTCTTTTAAAAGTTGGTGTGTGTGTTTGTGTGTTACGTGAGTGCGTGAGAAAGAGAGAGAGGGGGGAGGGGGGGGGGAGAGAGAGAGAGGGAGAGAGAGGGAGAGAGAGAGAGAGTGAGAGCGAAAAGGATGGGGAGGGGGGATATTTAGTTTGTTATCCAGTAGTTGGCTGTAAGCTAGAAAGGTATATCCTTTTTTGAAAAACTAGCTTTGTGAGTTTGTGTGTATGTGTGCTTAATACGAATATGAGAGAGACAGAGAGTATGAGGGAAGTACAGGATTTAGAGGAATAGGAACCCAAAAGACATGTTATAGGTTGCTTCAAGATAACATGCTTTCTCCATCTCTTTAAGTATTACAATCACTGTTGGTTATACATTTCCTTTAGTTTGTACAAGCATTCCTTTAGAGACTGTCATCTGGAAGCTTTTGTACATAAGAAAAAGCTTGCACGTTCTTCACTGCAAGGTTTTCAATAGCACCCTTGTGTTTTTGTTTCAGGTTGGACCTAAACAGCGTGAGTTCAGCGTGCGAGACAAGGAAAACTATGACTTCAAGCCTCAGGAGACAGTGTCCAACATTTCATCCATCTATGTGAACCTGCAGCATAGTGACCTGTTCTGCCAGGCTGTGTTTCAGGATCAGCGGTCGTACAGCAGTGAACTCTTTTCACAGGTCAGTCTCTCGTGTTCAATTGATGTTGGCCACTTCTTATCTTTTAAAATGAATCTGACGACAAGTCTGCCGTAAGCTGACAAAACGCCTTTTTTTCTATTCACAGCAGTTTCGAGAAAAAGAGGTTTTTTTTTGTTCGCCTTACCATTTAAAAGTAAAGTGCTTGAGAAATTTGAATTTTTATTTATTTAAAGACTAGTCAATTTCACTTTGATTTTTTCACACAAGTAAGGTAACTGATCAGGCTTTCGATTTAGCAAATTAAAGATTTTGGCGCCAAAATTTTAAAGACATTTTGTCAGCTGACAGCTTAAGTGTATAATGGCCAACAGGAGTAAGGGAAGACACCCCCCCATCCCTTACATCTTACACTGAAAAGGTTAATTCTGACAGTGGTCTACAACTTCATGGAATAATTCATTAGAGCAGAGAATGAGGAATATGGAGGCCTGTTGTGACAAGGAGTGGAGCACCAATAGATGAACACGGCCAAGGTGACGGGTGATATCTTATCTTTGTACAACTAAGCCGATAAGTCAGCTGACCATATTGTGCAGGTTAACATTATTGTTTGGATATCCTTTAAAAACAAAAATTCTCATAATTCTTTTAATGTCAAGAGCTCTTTCTTTTTCTTTTGGGTGTGACAGGGTTCTCAGAATACTGGAAATATGGGAAGGTCTAACTATTTGGGTTTTTTTTTTGTATGTTGTTCTTTTTGTTTTTGGTGTTCATACTTCTTTTTATTTATCATTCATGAAGTTCCTGAAATATAGGAACCTTGATATACTGTCAGCACCCTAGTAGTAAGTGTTCAATAAATTAAGGGACACTATTTCCTGAATGTGACAAATAAAAAGTAAGCTTTTGTGTCTGCAGCAACAATATATGTCTGCAGATACAATATTTGTCTCTTTGTCAGAGCGCTATTAGCAAATTTGTTGAACAATGAATATAGATAATGTTGTTTACTTACAATAGATATGAGGTTTGATTGTAGTGAGAATTGCTGGGGAAAGCAGTCAAAGAAGAAGAAGAGTGACAGTTCTATTCATATTTCATTTCTTCGTTTCTTGCTTGCCACTAAATCACAATATGTGTCATATAAAAACATGCACTTTTTTCCCCCTCCTGCTGCAGGCTTGCCAAGTGCTAGAACGGATAGGAGAATCCCCACAGGCTATACATGACTTTATTCAGCTAGATGATAAGATAAAGGTAAGCTTTTTTGTCTTTTCTTAAGCCCATTTGCATGCACATGATGTTATCTGGTTAGTAAAATGAGCTCAGTTTGATTTGCTAGCCGCTAAGTAAGCTGACAACCACAAGGAGTGGAAGAAACTGGTTGTGAAATCTACAGTGGTGTCCCGATGGTCAGCCAGACAGCGTGATAGGTGAAGGAAAAGGTGAAGCTAATTATTGTAATGAAAGGGGAAACATAATGAGCCAATACAATAACCTGTTCTTCTATTTGCTGTTGAGTTTGAGAAACTGGGTCCTCAAACATTATGCTCCAGCGTCTGTACTTCTGTAGTGGTTAGGCTTTTCGCAGTGAAATTGATTTATTTGGAGTTCCTTCAAAAATGGTGTTTGATTATCAAGACAAGGAACGATTTCATGCTAACAAGAAAGTAGGCTGTAAATGTCAAACAGTTTTTGTACTATAAGTTGAGGAACCTGTAGGTAGTACTTTTGAGATCAAGAGGGAGAGAACAAAAGAAGAAACAGAAGAGAAGAAAGGGAGGATGAGGAGCAGAAAAGGGGGAAGATGAGGAATAGAAGAAGAAAAGAAAAAGGAAGAGAAGAAGGAGGAGAAGAAGAGTAAGATGAGGATTAGAAGAAGTGGACCTGAAGGAAGAGAAGGAGAGGGGGAAAAGGAGAGGCGGAGAAGGTGCTGGTAAGGAGAAAGAGGAGAATGGGAGCAATCCCTCTATTGTAGGTTTGATATTATCCCACCCCTTTTCCACAGGCCATGCAGTCAGTGAAGGTGTCAGAGGAGCAGGCTCTGGCCGACGCCCCCGAGGAGTTCCTGGACCCCATCATGGGCACTCTGATGACCGACCCAGTCATGTTGCCTGCGTCTCGGAATATTGTTGACCGCAACGTCATCGCCAGACATGTCCTCAGGTGAGAGATGCTAATAATTTTAATAAATATTTTACACATTAATTAAAAGGGCAAAATTATTATGTTACTCACCCAGTATGTCTTGCTGTAGATTTTTAAGGAAATTACTAAGTTATTACCTCTTTTTACAGGTGTTTTAGAAGGCAGTTCTGATTTAGACATTAATTATTGACTTTGATGAGTTCAGAGAGAGCTTTTACATATATTTGGATGACATTGATGTCACTTTGTACTTGGAAATTTTGGAACATTTATGGAATATATTAAAGTTGTTTTTCAATTTTGATTACACTCTTTATTCATTTTGTAAGAAACAGTTGAACCTGCTCTAATGGTCACCTGTCCCAGACAACCACTTGTACTATAAACCCTTTCCTACTTCTTCTCTTGCGTATTTTTAATAATTCGGCTTCTAGAGTGGTGTTTGACAAAGCATTAATTTGAAATGCTGTAAATTTAAAAAGCTTAATTTGGTTTTCTTTTTAAAACACCCCAACCCCTTTCAGTGACCAAACGGACCCGTTCAACCGCCAGCCTCTGTCTCTGGACATGGTTATACCCCAGTCTGAGCTAAAGGCACGGATAGAGGCGTGGGTTGCCGAGAGGATGAAGAATTTGTAGCAGAAGAGGCTGTGAAGCAAAACAGTAGTAGGATTTTTGTTTTATCTCGGCTGTGAGGAGACAGAACTCGGAGAAAGACCGCACATTTTCGGGACTCGGAGAAAGACCGCACATTTTCGGGACTTGCGAATTATCAGTTTCCTTTTAGAGTGATGGTGACACACAAGTGATAAAGATATTCTCTCGGTTTTAACACACTTTCACAATGTCATTTTAAAAATAGATTGTTTGTTTTTAGAACACATTAACACTTTGCAGTCATGCAGCAAGCAGTGCTAAATACCTCATCTGGTCACCCAGCCAGGAGAACGACTACAACGGACTTCTCAGGCCTGAGGTGACCAGAACGGATAATTTTCACCAGCACTTTATCTCGTCAAGTGACTGCAAAATGTTAACCCTTACAGCACCGGGATGTTTTTAGCCCCCACTTCCCTCTGGCCCAGGTAATACTGGAGTCCATGACTCCTCGGGTCCAGACAACACTGATTGTGTCAGTAATTTTTTTCAGACTTTAAGAAACTTTCTATACTGCTCTTGGTTGAAATTTTAAAAGATAACATGTAGAATATTATTTTTTAGAAACTGTCAGATTGTTGTAAAAAATATTCCAGCTAGGTTTGAGTTGGCTCCTGAAGGCCCAGTTACACGTAACGATAAATTGTACAAAAACTGGACGATATAGCGATCATACGATAAAACGTTAGGTGTAACCACAAAATTGTACAAAATTTGGAGGATTGACCAATGGTTTGGAGACTCGGTCGAGAAATCAAGCACTGCTTGATATTTTCCGTGCAATCACGGTCTTATTTGAGGGAGACGCGCACTGACATAGATTCACTTTGAAATTTGCCGCCGTGCAGAACTAGACTCTGGGCTCAAAATTTTTTAAATAATTATTGTAGGTAAAAACTGATTTCATATTCGGAATCAGCGTCTCAAAATAAGCAAAGTTGCTCGTGAGGAACCTGATTTGGTGTGTTATTATATATATATATATATATATATTTTAGCAATTTCATTATTTAGTTGATCATCTAGGGTGAAGCTGTGCATCAAGGTCACTCGGTGCGTTGCACATCTGCAGTCAAGTCTCAGCTTCCAGTTCTACACACAACACAGTAGACCTACAGTATGGCCGCCCGTTTCTAAAGACACTGTTCTGCTTAATCAAAATGTACAGGGGAAGGGGGGCTCTCGTGATCTAGAGGTACAATGTTCGCCTTTCATTCATTAGGTTCAGAGCTCGAAACCTTCACATAGAGAGCAGGCAAATCGCTGTCATTGCAAAGAGCAGGGCGGTTTTATGACGAAGAATCTCCTCATTCAAAAGAAAACTTAGTGATAGATTGGAACGTGTAAACAGACAACAGAGTTCGATAAAACGGACAGTTCTCTCATACGACGAATCTGATACAATATATCGTTGCGTGTAAGCGGGGCTTGAGAGGGAAGGAGTACTTGTGAGGGAAATATACATGACTGGGGCTGTAAAGGGTAACTCATTCGCTACATATTATTTTCAGCTTGTGGACGAATTTTTTTCGGGAGGGCGAAATGAGATGGTGACTAGTGCGCAGTTCACAGGTCTTTGGGGCCACAAATTCAAATAAATATCAACATATTACACACCAAATTTTGAGTATGGTTTGTAGAATACATCTGTAATGTTCATTTGTGTATTTTTCAACTTTGGGTCCTGTAAGAGGCGATTGTGCAACACACTTTTGCTTGGATGCGGATAAAATTTGAAAATAAAAAATTAATAATCTTTGGTGAAACTCAAAAAATAAATTTGCACCTAGTCAAATGACACATCAAAATAGCCATAAATGGATATAGAACTGGAAACTATTTAAAAAATTGCAGTTATTTACATACATTCCATAAAATTTGTACATTTCAATCGTAACATCAGATTTTGAAAAAAAAATTAAAAATTTTATAATCTTTAAAAAAGGACAAGATGCATTCACAAAAAGAAAAAAACAGTCTTATCTTAAATGGAATTATTCAGAAGTGCATTTGGAATAAACCTATACATGTCTTGAGTGGTATTTTTTGGTGTAATTTCACCCATAAATAGTGATCTGGGGGAGAAAAAAAAATATATTGACAATTTAGATCTAGATCTAGATCTAGCGCTGAAAAATATTGATTTCTCAATCACAGAGCACTGGCAACCTGAGTCCAATAGTATCAATATTCTAAAGAAGATGCCTACATTTCTGTAGTGAGCAAAATAATTATAGATTTTATTGTGTAAAAGTACTAAAACTGGTGTCTGTGCTATAATTTGGGCATCGCGATAAAACAAAGTCGCATACTTCGAAATTGCATTTAAAAACTGAACCTAAACTTCTGATTTTCGGTGGAAACGCTTGACTTGGAAGTCAACGTTATATACTAACCTTTATTTTAACATGGATATGTGGATTGGGATAAAATCTAAGCTAGAATTATAGGTCGGTTCTCGAGCCCTTGGGGGCGGTTTGCCGTAGCGAAGTCACTTTCGCCATGTCACTGCCTCCGGCTCGGCGTAGCGAATGAATTTATAAAAACAGCGCTTATCTGAGTCAACCTTTTAGCTTGAGCAAAAGGGTAAATGGTCTCAATAATTGAATTTTTAGACCGTAATACAAAGCCCTGCTATATATTTAAATTCAGTGAAAACCTGAAATGCATAACAGGTATTCCTACCACTCCAATATCAAGATACCTGGAAAAAAACTGACATTAGCATTTGTGTTATGACCATGTGGTATGTTGTAGTTTATGAATGCATGTAAAGCATATGTGTGCTTTTAGTTTGGTTTTGTGCCGTTGTGTCTGTGTGTGAGTTTATATATGCTTGTTTGTGCTCGGGTGAGGACGCTGCAGCTACTTGCTCATTTTGGTTATTTTGGTGTTCTTGTGTGTGCTTGTGTGTGTGTGTGTGTGTATGTGTTTGTTTGTTTGTGTGTGTGTCTGTGTGTGAATGTGTATGTGTGGGTGCATGTGTGTGGTGTGTGTGTGTGTGTGTGTGTGTGTGTGTGTGTGTGTGTGTGTGTGTGTGTTATTGATTGAGAATGTTGAAGACTGTGCAAGGAAAGAATATTAGTGACCTGTATGTTCATGTGATTTCATGCAAAGATATTTGGCGAGACATAATACATGTTACTAAATTAATTGTTGAATGTAGAGCTCACCCTGTTGTGCTTTTAAGTGGAATCATACAGCATGTTTTGAGATGTGCTTAGATGTGATTTTATTTCTACAGCAAATTAGTGTCTGTTATTGTGTATGCAACACTTCGGACAATTGTTTGGGTGATATTTTTTTCTTTTCAGAAGGCAATAAAATAGGATTTCTTTTCCAAAATGACTTGAATTATTGCTTTCAAATTGTTTTATGTTGTTACTTGAACATAAAACAATGGTTAGCACTAACCTTCTGTCTGCCTGCGCCTACAACAGGGGTTAGCCAAACCTGTTTCCATCTGGATGGTGATCCTTTCCTCAACGATGGGGCCCCGATGTGTTGGAATCTCACACGTTACACAGAAACAAACCAAGGCTCTAACTAGCCTTTTCCCCACCCGAACTCTCAGCAGGCCTCCTCTGCCTTGCTACAGCTCTCCCCTCTAAAGTCTAACCTGTAGTAACCCAGACTGCTTTTATAAACTTGCAAACAATACAACTGAACTGAGACTCACACTTTACTCACTTTCACACTTTCAGCCAAACAATACAATAGGCTAGGCCTAACCCCCTGCCACAATCAAAAACAACCGAATAGACCACATTTTACATAACATTATTGTAGCCCTGAGATGGAATTTTATCTGAGGACCTGTAGGCTTATGTTTGAACCCTTTTTAGATCTCTCCTCTGTACTTCAATGTTTTGTCTCAATACTGTAGGTCTATATGTCGAGTGATCACCACCTTGGCTTTCCCTAACTGTTTTGCAACTCTTGAAGATTCTTTCTAAATGTCATACTTTTTACTTCACTCTATGTTTGTAAGTTTTAATGTCTCAGAAAATGCAGATGTGAATCATGTGTATTGAACAAGGCAGTTGCAAAGACCCTAAACTCATTTGAGTTGAAGCGCAATAGAAGGCAGCTTAAGGTGCTGCCTAACTTGAAAGATCTCAATTTTAAAAGAAGGGGGCTGAAAGTGAACAAATACTATGTAAACAAGAGAAATGGTAAACGTAGGTCATGCTGGAAAAGGACTTTGTTAAAGAAAATGTTCCTGAAAAATGTGGCTGAGGACTGTCAAAAATGAAGATGTAGGCAGGACGTCTCTGAACTATTGGAAACATGGCACTGGAAAGAACTCTTCAATAAGGCTGTCAGGAAAGCTATGTTCTGAAAGGGCTGTGCTGCTCTGAAAAAGAAGAGAATGAACGGATGAATAGAAATGTTCCCCCAACTTTTACGTGTTAACGAAATGAAAGAAAAACTTTGTCTCTATGTTTTGTCGACACAGCTTGCAGCATCGATGTGGAATGCACATAATACAATTATTGATAATATCTCTGTCGGAGTGCTGAACAGGGTGAAGCTTAGGCGAACACTGGGAACCTCTGAAAATGTCTCTGAAGGACTCCAACATAAATACTTCCACATGGGAAAGCATGCTCTGACACTGACAGGCCCAGGTGGAGAGTAGCAGTCACAGTGAGCAGCAAATCATATGAGACTTCATGAATAAGAAATCGTGAAACCAAGTGAAAGGCCTGGAAGCTGCACGCATCCACAAGTGAAAGGGGAGCCTTTAAAATATTTAAATGTTCAAACTGGCAAATTTTTCTCTGCAAGAATTGGTCTCATCAGCCACAGCAGAAGTCACAAGTTATCAGTCACAGCAGAAGTCACAAGTCATCAGCCACAGCAGAAGTCACAAGTCATCTCAACCTTTAATTCTTCTAATTCTTCTATTTTGCTGGAGCAACATTTTCCATTGTGCATATATTGGTCATCGTCAGACACTATTTTTATTATTATTGTTATTATTATTATTATTTGCACTCACTGGAACCACAGCAAGTAACTTGGTCTAATTTACTGTAGTTCTTATATTTTGGTGGTTTTTATTTAGACGTCCATTGTTTGAAATTTCATCTGTTACAATTCATTTACTTTTCAGTCTTACTAGCATACACCTCTCCTCTTTGACAAAAAAACACACCGCAATTTGCCTTGGAGGGACTCTGAGCATTCTGCTTGCTGAGAACAAATAAAAATGTGCCAAAACAACTATTCAAATTTTCATCTATGACTATACTTAGGTCTTTCAGCAATGATCCTCTTTTAACAACATTGTGATGATATAGCATGAGTTTATAGCCGCTTTTAACATTAAGTTATTATGTAGGACCTCTGATTTAACATCCATCTCTGGGAACCAAACCAAGTACAAGGATAGCCACAGAAAAGCCCTGAACAATTTAAATTCTAAAATGTCTTGTTAGGAATTCAAACTGGGGTGACGCATAGCCCAGGGAAATGCTGAATGTGGCCTAGTGGTTAGGCTCTCACAACTATAAGGTCATGGGTTCGAATCCCATCAAGGGCCTGACGTTGTTTCCTTGGGAAAGGCACTTTACTTGAACTTTCCTCACTTCACCCTGGTGGGAATGGGTACCCAGCTATAGACAGTTAAAGATCTTGTCAGATTGTTAGTTTTGAGTGTTTAATTAGCTGCTTGCACCGTATGCTTCCTGGGAAGCTGAGAATGTTTCTGAGTGTTCTCTGGTCTGCAGGGATAATAACGTATTGTATAAAGTGCATAGAATTTGCTGTCGAGCAGGGTATGCGCTATACAAATGCTGTTTATTGGTATTATTATTATTACTTTGTTGCAACAGAGATTTTTTTCTTATAACAAAGGCTGAACACCAATATCTATGATAGTGAAGTGGATAAGGTGCTTCGCTGTCACATGCAGGAGATCTGAGTTCAATTTACGAGTGGGAAGTATTTTGATCTAGTATCTCAGTCTTTCTACTGGAATGTTGTATCCCTCTCAGCCTGGTTTGGCTCTGACAGGCAGGGTTGGAAGCCGGTCTCCTTAATGATCTAAATAGTGTTGATGAGGCCATAAAAACACCTACATCTTTTTTTAAAAAAAAGATGAAGTGGACCATGGACAATATGTGTTTGTACATGTACTGAGACTGAATGTGTGTGTGTGAGTGTGTTTGCATGCGTGTGAGTGTGTGCATGCGCATGAATGAGTGAATGTGTCTTTCAGTCATAAGTAGGTGTGTATATGTGAGTGTATGTACGTGAATGAGTGCAATATGTCTGTCTGCCAGCTCACACACCGCTGACTTGGCATATTATGAATTTACACGAAAGCATTCAAAAAGTAAGAGTTATGTAATATTTGCTCAAACTTCTTTATTATAGAAATATAAATTCTGTACAAGTGAAAAACTGTCATCACCTTGTTGTTCACAACTCTATAAATTATGTATTGGTATATATATATTATAGAGTAAAACCATTGGTTGTGAGGGAGGCCAGGGCTACCTGAAGCCACTGAGCTTGCATTGATCGTTACTGAGCAGCAACAAGAAGTACATTGTCTTGACAGCAACTATAGCACTGTGTACATGAAAGCAAAGAAACGCAATGTTTAGAAGCACAAGGCTGCGATGTGGGTGAAGGGATTGGGGACAACCAACAACAAAAAACCAAAGTCGCATCGCTCTACGGTGCATTTCATCGCTCAGCGATTCATTCGGAAAAACAAAAGTATGACAATGGCATTAATAAACATATTTGTCATGTTGGGCAAAAAGCCTATGTTAATAATAATATGCTACATGTTAAGTGTCTACTAAGTTATTTCATGTTTTTTTTTCCAATGTAGTGAAAATCAGCACCAGTAATGCAGAGATATGGATGAGGATGAAAACTCGTCAAGGCATCACTGACAAAAGAGAGTCATGTGGATAATTTTATCAGGATTAATTTTGTTGGGGTGATTTAAAGATTACAATAACGTTCATTTCTTTTTCGTTACAAGCATAAAATCACCACCAGAACAGCTATGAATTTTTCAGAAATTTTGTTGGGACATTTATGCTTTCTGAAATTTTAAAGCTACTGAAGAGTTACAAAATGTACAGTATAGTCAATATATTGTTAAAACGAAATTTCAAAACAGAAAACTGGTAATATCAGTTGACGTGTTGTCTGTCTGTCATAGTAATAATAATTCAGATAGATTTAAAGGCACAACCCAACTTGATATATATTCATTTCACAATATGGACAACAATTTAAAAAAAGTATATTTTTAAATTACTGGTTACTGGGCAATGGTAATGTATGTACAACATATTTTGAAAGAAGTATATAGTTTCCACACAAACGAATGAAGGCAATATATGTGTTTCTGAAGGTGCCTTATCAATAGCTCATTATGATTATAATGATCACTCTACACTTGCCTTTGGATTTACTTTCCTTCTGCATTTTGTTAGGTTTTCAACGTAAATCTGTCAACCAAGGGCAAAAAAGATTTTAGAAAAGATCAGTTGACTTTTTCAAAATGTTGCAACTTCTTCAAATTTTTCAGCTATATGTGTATTTCCAGGCTGTGTGAATTCTTAATAAAACTAAAAAGTGACATCTTTTTCTTCCTTGACATTTCAGACATAAGTCACCCTGCAAGACAAATATTCATCCACTTTCAATTAAAAGATCTTAATTAAGTAGTAAAAGCTTAGTGAATTTATAATTTTAAAGGCCCTGGAAGGAGGCGGAGTATAGTATAATACATGTTAAGGACACTTTGTCATTGCTACAAGAAACTCACATGATCATGATTACAACTTGAATGCAATATAGAGAGTATAGATCAAATACTGGATGGTCTTTAAGTAAGTTTTGAAAGGCCAACATAGTTTTAAGAGAGCTTTGTCAACATTGCTAACATACAAAAAAAATTGGCAGCATTTTAGAGCAATTTATAGAGCTTTGCTTTGAATTGTGTAGAACATTGTGCAAAAGATTTGCCTAGAAATGTCTCCTGACAAGTCGGTTTAGAAAATCAAATTTTATCTGAGGACTGGATCAAACTTCAGATTCATACAAAGGTCAGATAAAAGTGAATACTACTTTAGATAAAGAGTGAAAACTTGAATTTCAAAATAATATTTCCATAATACTTATAGTCCCCCTTATTGTGAGTGAAAAATCTTAAATTCTCAGCTTTCAATTTTACTAAACCTCAGGGCTAAATTTAAAATACATTTATCTCTTAATGTTTCCAGAAAATGATTGTGAGACTACCTATTTAGTGTCATTTACTAACAGTAACAGGAACATTATTTCAAAGGATAACCTTTTGTTGTGTACCTTTGCAACATCGAAATTTGGACAGGAAATATATTTTATCCTTTCGCTTTTGTGCATCATACCAGTGGCATTGTTTTATGTCTTAAGCACTGGTTGGTTTCATAAAACAATGTGTCCAACAGGAATCACTTTAACTTGTTCAACATTGAGACAAATCATAACCGAGTCTGAATATGATCTGGGGCATCAGTGTTTTGTCTACTACCAATAATTATGTTTGATGAGTAGTTTCCCGCCTGTGGATTATATAAGATTTGTTGAGGCGCATGTGGTTGGGGCTGTGGCTGGGACTGTGGCTCGTCAGGAACAAATTGAGGGTTAATGAATACAGGCAATTCCTTGGATTTGGGAATGTCTGAGGAAGGTGGTGAAGAGGACGACGAAATACTTCCATGTGGAGTGTCTGAGCGACCGTCTGTGCTGGCACTGCTTGATGAACTGCCGCTGTAACTGTCTCGCTGCTCCTGAGCAAAACTGATGAATACCTGGATAGCCGAGGTGGGGATGAAAAGTTTTTGAGTTCAGTAACAGTTTACATCAAGCCAGCTCTATAACGCCCAATTTCAAGAGTAACACATCAGGAGAATAACAGAAATAACACAAAGAGAATTAACAAAATAGTTCACAATGCCCACTGATTGCCCATAGAAAAACAAGCTGGTACAGTAGTTTGCAGCATTATGATTTTTATGCCACTGTCTTTTGTGTGAATACTGAATAGTTGTTATATGTGGAAATTGGGCATCAAAATATTCAATAGCAGAGGAAGATAAGCCCTCTTGTTAGAAATGAATTACAAATGAGTTTGGCACAAAATCACTCCAAAACAACTTGACTGAGTAAACTGAGAAGTAATATAATGACTGATCAATACTATGGCAAAAGGAAAAATTCAAAATTTCTACTCTTTATTTCCTGACAGAATGATCATGTTTTTTTTTGAGTTGATGCAACTCCCAAGAAGAGAGTGAACAGCAGTTTGCAGAGAAGATGATCATGAAGGCAAATAGCATTCTATAAGAGCAATATTCATCTTATGTAATACACAGGTTTGTCAAAATATGGTTCTCAAACTTAACTCACGAAAACAGTATTGAATTTTGTAAAAGATGAGAGCAAAAAACAAAGGCTCTGTTTCTGTGCAGTTATCATCAATTCAGTAGCCTGTGTGTTTTTATTATTCTTTTGTCTATTACTTTTACAAACAAATTTAAACAGATTTTAAACTCTTTAAGGACGCATGTTGTGGGGGGTACTTTAAAAAAGGAGGCAAAGTAATTGCCTTTTTCATATATATTTTCTTATTCAGTTTTCTTAATCAGAAACTTTAAAAAAGCAGGCAACAACGTGCATACTATGAGATATGTAAATCTGTTTTTCTGATATGTGAAAATTGGTTCAAAATGTACTGCAACACTGCCTTTGGTCCGCTGCTTGTCGGACATATGGTGTCCGCTACGTCCTCAAGGAATTAATCTATAAAACAAAAAAGTATCCTATATCAGCTAGGGACTTACAGAGTCAAGGGTTGTCTGAGACAAAGAGTAGTACTCAATGACCCCATCTCGCTGCGATGATTGGAGCAGAGCTATGATATCTGCCACCTTAGCCGAGTTCTGGGGCACGCGCAGCTCCACACTGTTGTGATGTGCAGCCTGAGAACAAAACCAAGTGATTACAAAGGGGGATGGGAGAAGTTTGAGTAGGTGTTTATCATTCCTTCTGGCACAATTTCAATTTGCTGTTTGTCAAGATATCAAAATAAACATTTATCTCTGATAGGAATTGATCAAGAAGCCTCTAAAGTTTTACAAAATAGTGCAGACTCAGAAATAAGTCTGAACATAAGTCAAGCCACTATTACCACATTACTGTGTTTGTACTAGTTTCGTAAAATACCTGCCACACCACGCCACGCCATGTCCCGTCACGCCACACCACACCATCCCATACTACTGTAGTCAAATTTTTACCACCTGATCAAATGGCATGAACAGACAAGAGAAGCAGAAGACTCGTTCTTATCATACTGCTCCCACATTTGTATGGAAATAACTCAACTGGGAAAAGTTTCATATCTCAACTGTACATTTGACCCACCTTGACGACTGACCCTGGAAACTTCTGCTGGAAGAAATTGGAGATATCGTGGCTGGTCGGGTCAGAAACATGAATGATCACAGTGTACCCATCTCCAAACCTGGGAAGACATGAGATATGTTGAGTCCAAAGTCCAAGCCTCTGGCAATGAACTCTACATGTATCTGTAACAGTGTGTTTATTTATGGCCTCTGCAGCAGTTCTTTACTTAGCATATCCCATCCAAAGGTCTACTTCTTTACTGTCTTTGATAAAGCTACCTAAAAAAATTTGTATGCCCGTATTAGCACCAGAGAAATTATTTGGAAAACCTGGTGATAAGGAAACACCAGGATCAAATAGGTTTACTGAGAGTACCTGAGAGGAGAAATAAATGGAAACTATGATCGCTGATGTCTGTTTCAAATTTGACACTTTATGATAGGACCATTTTAGAGGGAGACTGCTTTAACCGAGGGTGTCAGGGATATAAGAGATAGTAAAAACAGAAATACTCAACAAAATATCTTACACATTTTAAATTTGAACTCACATCTCAATTTGAAAAACCCATACCCTTACACAATACCACAGACAATGTCGGGTCATAAAAATACAGGACTTTTTTTCAAGTCTAATGTGACTATCAATACCCTTAAAATAATAAAAGAAACTAAGGGAAATTTTAGCAAAATCTGAGTATTGTATTTTTTAAAATGTGACAATAAACAAAAGTAAAAATAATTTCTTCAAGTTTTCAAAGAAGTTAAGTTTTCACAACATGTTAACAGAAAAGTAAAAAGTGTTTAAACCAATGTACACTGACCCTGGGTGAGACTTACCAAAACTCATTCCCAGACAAGAAACTAATCAGCATAATGCACATTTTCAAATAATCAACATCTATACATTGTCATATATAACTTTAATCCCACTAAATGCAAACAGTTATGATGAAGTACAAAACTGCTGGACAAAAGTACCATAAAGTAGTGGACATTGCAAGGACTGACCTGTGCTTGAGGTGCTGTGGGCTGCCAATGCACTTGATATTGCCATTGACCATGATGGCAATCTTTGAGCAAAGGGCGTCACACTCATCCATACTGAAAGTACAGTGAGCATACTCAATGAGTACTGGAACATATTGAAAGTAGAGCAAACCTATACAATTTGTACTTACTAAAATTAAAATGAATGCACATAAGGTATGTGTAGTGAAAGTATATACAACACACACACAATAGGTAGCGCACTAATGCAGGCTAAAAAATGGTAATTTTTCACAATAAAAAGATTTTATACATTTTTATTACCTGAAGTACTTTTATAGATTAAATTATGTTGAGGAGCTAAAATACATGCCTATTCTAGAATGCATTTTAACGAATTTCCCTTTTTAGTAACTTCTGCTAAGATTACAACTGCTAAACATCAAAATGTTTTTCTTTTCCTGCATTCTTCAGTGGATGATATGGCACTCAATCCATAAAGTAAAATATTTTTTAATGCACGATGGTCTGTTTCCTCACATATGGCCTATTTCTCAACATAAGGCCTGTTTCTTTACATATGGCCTATTTCTCAACATATGGCCTGTTTCTTTAAATATGGCCTATTTCTCAACATTTGGCTGTTTATTTTTTTTCATATGTGTGGCATCACGGGGAAGTCAGGGGCTCCTCAAAATAATGAAACTGAAGAAATCGACATTTCTCCACCCCTTGGGCAGTTTCTATAAATTTTTAAATTATTTTTTTTGGGGGGGGGGGGGGGGGGGGGGGGGGAGAGAAGGCTCAACACTTTCAAGACCATCTAAAAACACATTTCTGTGAAGACTCAAGAGGGCCACCCTGGACTGAAATGGATACAAAGTCCCAGCAGGAGAAGCACCTGATTCCACCGCATCGTAACATACATGTCCTATTTCTCCACATGACTCTATGTTCTGACCTGTGAGAGGTGAGGACAACAGACTGGCCTCTCTGATTGGCTTGCAAGATGGCCGCCCATGCTAGTCTCCTTGTGGCAGCATCCATGCCAGTTGTTGGTTCATCCTGGGGAAGACAAAGAAAAAACAAAAAACAATCAAAAGCAGAGCCAGTTGATGGTGGGTAAAACCAATCAATCATGTTTTAACTCACTCAATCCCAAGAGTTATTCCCAAAATTGTACCCAGAAACTGGTCATTTTGGCGCTTAAGTAAGGGCCCACAAGTAGCCATAAATATCATTCTTTTGCTTTGAAATTTAGCACAAAGTACAACCTAAAATGGATCTTTACACATACCAAATTTGAAGTATGTAGCTTTAGTAGTTTTGCTTTGGCTTGTCGTACAAGTTTGGCATTTTTGAGGGCTTATTATTTTTCTTTGCCGAAAGAGCAAGAGTAAGCCTACATTGATATTCAAATATTCTTGTGAGTGTCTAGATATCTATATATTGTTGCATATGTATAATAAAGACAGCTGAATACTTTCATGAACAAAAAAACGTACGTGTGAGAAAGGCAGAGAGAATCGATTGCGAAACATGCTCAGCTGATCAGTGGGAACAAACATGCTGAAAGTGCCTTCATAAAAAGCGCAATTTCCTCATGTGTAAAGACAGAAGAAACAAAATTCCAGCACCCCTCTTGGCAGAATTGGCTAGGGAAATAATAAATTGACCTTATATAAAACTTGAAGCTGTTTTCCGAAATGAAATAACTAGTATATGGAACAAAACTATAGAACCGAGTTATCTTGGTCGTGGGATTGAATGCAGCCCTTGAGCAAGCAAGATTTTTTTTCAGTTCATTTATCATTGGTTGTTTTCTCATTTTTATCAAGCTCATTCTCCAAGAACTTGATTATGATTACACAAATATCTTCTGGATGTGTGTTATTTTTTTTGGTGGGGGGGGGGGGGGGGAGGAGGGAGAAGTACAATTTGGGGCATACAATCCTGGTTTCACATCTGTCACTATGCCGTATCCCTCCTACAATCTTTGTCGAGGAGAACCACGTGGGATGGTTGTGAGGACGGCTACCAAAGCACCATGGAGAAATGTACTTTGCATCTTAAAGGTGCTGGTATCAGGGCAGATGTACAAGCGCTGAATTACCCAATTACCCTAACTGAAAATTGCTAGTCAGAAGTCAACTCACCAGATATAAAATCTGAGGGTTGCCAAGCAACGCGACAGCAAGAGCCAGTTTGCGTTTAGTTCCGCCGCTGTACGTGTGCACAGCTTTCTTGGTGTAGGCTGTCAGCTGTAACCGTTCGATCAGGTCAGGCACAAGCTGGAGGAAGACAAGAATGGCAGAAAACAATGGTGAAATCTGAAGAAAGCTTGATCCAATGCATGGTAAAATGAGTTCATTTTCTTCTTCCACTATAATTTTGTAATGAGCATAAATTGTTTTTGTTTTTTTCCCTCCCTGAATTTTTCCCTTTCATTTGATATAGTCTATGGGACAACACAAAACTTCATTATAGAATGAAACATGTTGCAGCCTCCACCGAGTTACCTTTAACGCCATAAAAAAAAGAAACATATTCAATTATGCGTATTCTACTTTTGGTATGCCTTAGCTTTGCCATTTGAAAATTAAGCACCATTTAAAGTGATATGTTCAACGCAAATATTTCCAGACATAGATCACCCAGACAGAAAGGCTATGAATAATAGAAAGATTAAAAAGCGCAGACCATAACACTACTTTGTACTCCAATGCCATAAAAAGAAACAAACAAGAGGGGAGGCCAATAAAAACATGAAAATATATCAGTTTACATTAAAAAGTGTTCACAATAACACATACATGAAGATAAAGTTTTAAACTTACAATTACACTTTGTTCACAGTAACAACATACATGGGGCTTAAGTCTTAAAATCACAGTTGCGCTTTGTTTACAACAAGACTTACTTGTATTCAGAGTTTTAAACTTACAATTGCACTTTATTCACAATAACAACATACATGTATTGAAAGTTTTCAACTTACAATTTCACTTTGTTCAGGACTGAAGCCTCGGAGGCGGGCGTGGAAATGAAGCATCTCCTCAGCAGTCAGGTAATCGTCCAAACCTCCCTCCTGGGGGCAGTAGCCAACGTCTTGGCCAAAGTTTTGGTCTTTTGTGGAGATTCTGAAGTAAAGATATGAAAGTCAGTGAGACAAGTTTAATGAAAACAGAAGAGCAGCTGTGACACCCCCCCCCCCTTTTTTTTTACTTTTCAATTTAATGTTACTATTCTCCAGTCAGCATAGAGAGCACAAACTGGCAATTACAAATCATAATAACATAAACCAATTTGATGAAACAGATGAACATATTTATTCGTCAAGCCACTATTTCAGAAGTAACACAATTGAGTCACACTCTTTTTCTCCCTGCAGATACAGTGGTAGAATGAAACAACACACGAGCCACTATTTAGATTTGCTGTCTACTGTGAAGAGAAGAAAACTGAATTGGTATAGTTATGTAACAAAATCATGTGGCCTATTCAAGACCACTCTTCGGGAAACTGTGCAGGGGAGGAGAAGGAGAGGAAGGCAAAGAAAGAGGTGGACCAACAACACTGTGGAGTGAACAGGGAAATCCTTTGCCCAAACACAGGTGCACGCAAAAAAAATGTGAAAAGTGGAGGCTCCTGATGAGGCTCTCTATCATACACCGCCCCTATGATCCTCTGGGATTATGAGCGGCCATTTTCTCGTTAATTTCACCACTGAAACCAGGTGACCTCACCTCCTTCATTCGAAAATATCTTTTATTTTCATTGAAAGTAAGGCAAATGACTAAGCTTTCAGATGATACCAATAACTCCACGTCTACAAAAATTGATGAGTGTCTGATTTCACAGCGATGTTAAACAAATACAACATTTCACTACTTGGGAATTGAACCTTTGTCTTAAGTGTTCACCAATGAAGAGCCAGATGTCAATGGACAGTACATGCACTTATAGGCCAACAAACAAACACTCTAAAGAAGGGACGGGACGTACGTTTTTCCTTTGAGGATAGCAGTTCCCCCAGCAGCTCTGATGTCACCTGTCAACATTCGGAAGGTTGTAGTTTTTCCTGCTCCGTTCACACCCAACAAACCAAAGCACTGAGGAACAAAAAAACAAAGATAAAAACTTTCTATTTCAGCAAATTGAAAGAGCTACTCTTAACCCTTTGAGCCTTTATCCCCTAAAGCTACCGTGCCCCTCTGCCTGAGCTCCTGAGCGATATACTACTAACATTTCTACAATCTTCAAAATTACATTCCATATCCCACTCAGGGCAGTCCTTGTCATTACCAGCATCTAATTCAGAAAGATCTTCAAAACAATCAATAACGTCTTGTGTAGTAAATGCTGTTTTCCGTACGCATTTTGTCTCAGGCGGGCCAGGTTTGAGACGGGGTCTCGTTCACCGCTGTACCGGTGGCTAGGCATACGGGCAGTTTTACGTGCCACCGTTATACCATTGGCAAGGGCTCAAACGGTTAAGATACATGTATACTTTTTCTTGTTCATGTGATACAGTGAGTGTCGTGAAACCAAACAAGCTGGCCCTTTGGTTAATCACTTCATTGCTGTTGTCAAAGGATGGTCGGGGTGGGGGATGGAATGAAAATAGGGGTGTGGATGGGTGGGTTGGGTGGTGGTATTTGGGATGGGGAGCAGGAGGTGGGGAAGGG
>NW_004797307.1:385485-480485 GCF_000002075.1 Aplysia californica
AGAGAGAGAGAGAGAGAGAGAGAGAGAGAGAGAGAGAGAGAGAGAGAGAGAAAGAGAGAGAGAAAGAGAGAGAGACTCTGATCGCTGACCTCGCCTTCTGGTACTCCAAAGCTGATGTTGTTCACAGCCAAGAACTTCTTGAAACCTCTCCTGTACACCTGTGATCAAAACAAAATGAAATTTTCAATGTTTGAAATTTCACACACCATTTAGAAAATCATTATAACTATTAATATAGTTATCATAATTATCTTCTCCAGGAGTTATAGATTCATTTTTCTTATTGACATTGCCAATAACAAAAATCTACATAGAAACAATGGAAGAAATATTTGACTTATTTCCATGCTACATTCATCATTCCCAAATAGATAAAAATAAATCGCACCAGAAAAATAGAGGGTTAAAGAGTTAGAAGCAAATCAAGATTAATTTATTTAGAAAGGTTGAACAGGCTAATGACCGAAAAAGACCAATGTGACACAGAACCAGAGAAATGAGTGGTGAACCGCTATAACCAATATCTACTTCACGTCTGACGCTTTAACCTTATCTGTACGTCGTGTTTTACTATCGTATCCATGTGACGTGGGGAACTCTGTGCCATCACTTTCCAAAGATGAATTTACTTGTTAATCCGATCTGTACGCGTTGAATAGCAGTTTGTCAAAATGATTTTTTGAGAAATATTGAAAGTTTCAAAGAGATCTTCATACTGGAAGTATTCTAAAATGTGAAGAATACAACCCCGGGAGTACAAAATAACCCCAGTGCGTACGGATAGGTTTAAGGAAAAAGAGGAAATCTAGAAGAAGAACAAAACAAACCTTTGACAGACTGTCCACCACCAGGACATCATTATTCGAGCCATGTAAGACACGTTCTCGCTCTCTGGCCACATCTGCATCATCCATCTCGTACTTGCTTAACAGCTTGTCGTTCAGGCTGAAAATGTCGATGAACAAATAGCAACTTATGTAGGGCCTACATTCACAAATCAAGAAGGCGGGAAGTTAACGGACAACGTTGGTAGGTCCAATTTCTTTTCTTTACCTCTGTTATTTCTGTCTATCTGTCTTACTTTGTTCTTTCTAGTATAAAAGTAGTATAAATATTTTAGTATACCGTAACATGCTGACTTTTACAAGATTACATGTTCCCTGAAACATTCACAAGCAACAACAGTATCTGACGAAGAAAGGGGAAGGCAGAATGTTTAGAAAGCAGCTGAAACACGGTGAGAAGAATTCCATACACATCTACACTTTTGTTTTTCGCATTTATTTTTGTCTAAGAAACTGGAATGGACAATTGAATGTACCTGAGAGCTGGACTTGTTATTGCATCAATCACCATTGCTGCAATGAAGAAGACCGCACCTTGGATAGCGAGAGCAATGAGATGCCAGCCAATCACTTCAAGAGAGAAAGGACTGGTGTATCGGTCCGCCTCAAACCTGGCAACAGTTAAAGAGATAAAAAAGTCAATAAGACACCGAGACAATAATAACTACATATATAGGTATCCAACTCTAACTGTGCATCTGCCAAATTAGGTCAAATGCTTTTTTTTCTGTCACAATCATGTTACTCACAATGGTAATTTCAATTGGTGAGATTATAACTTTAAAAAAAGAGCACTGCCCAAAAGTTTGGGCAATGCCGATAGATAACAAGAAGGAAAATACTCTTTTTCCCACTTTTCTGAAAATCATTTTTCATTTACAATCATGGTTAGAGTCAGACATCAACAATATTTTACTGTCTGACAGAACAACAACAACAGTAATAATAGCAGAAAGAAAGCTAAAATAATTGCTTATTAGTATATTAATTTATTTCGAAGGACAAAATTATTTTAGCTCTCCGCCCTGTTGAGTAAACTCTTGCACAATGAACAACCAAAAAAATAACAAACAGTTTCCCCCAAGCAATTACTAATTACGTAATATTAAACTGTATAATGACAATAAGAATGGTCTCCTGAGTGCTCAAGCGTGACGCAACATTAAACGTAATGTAAAATTCTCTGCATTGTATTGTAAAACGCTTTACGTTCCCATTACACATTTAAATCTTTTACTAGATGGGCTGTATTAGCCCTGTCTAACTCACAAAACCTGGGATAATTAGGATACAACATCCCAGCAGACAGATGAAGAAACTCGATAAAGAAACTTCACCTCTTGGGAGTCAAACTCTTAGGCCTATTGTCTGCGTGCAAAGACAAAAACCCTAACCATTACACCCCAGACATTGGGGACATCAGACGCTTCAAGGGACTTAGGACTCTCAAGCACAGCAAATGAGCAATAACTCTAATAGTTTTCTTTGTTTTATACTAATTTTTTTTTGCAATGTGAGAAAAGAGCAACAACAGCTATTAATAACTGCTGAGAGAGTTTACATAATAAGATGTCATCCTTGTCTTCATTGACTTACTTATAGGTCTGCCATTAGTGCCATTGATTCGTACTAGTGAGCAGCAGAAAAATCATTAGCTCCGACAGCTTTTCCATACACAGATGTTTGTTATTTTGCTGACGGATTAAACAGCAATAAGAGTAGTATTACCAACAGCTAAAGGTGCATCTAAGTGCTTGTTTATGATGCAACACTAACTTGAACTGACGCCCAACAAACTGCCATAAACTCTGACTGCATTCCCTTGAAATGAAAAAAACCAGGGATCATGTCCACTAAGAAAAAGGAAAATCTTTGCGCATCATGACATTCAGAATCTGCTTCTTTCTTTTTTTTTTCGTAAGTAAGCCATAGTTGCAACCCCACTGCGAACCCCCCAGCCATGGTAATCTTGGTTGTGGCACACTAGATATGGTAGTTTAAAATGGGGGTTATATTTAACTTTTACTGTTCACCAGACAAAGGTTGAAAACAAAACAACTTTGTTTACCTGAGGAAGAGTTTGTAAAAGAACATACTGGACACCATGTCCATGAGTCCCTGACCCAGGCAGTACTGGGGGAATATCAGGTACAGGTACTTGCACACCTTGTACGCTTGCCACACAGACTGGGGATAGAAGGCAAAGACAAACCATTAGATAGGATATACATATACATACGTTTTTGGGGGTCAAAAGTAGCACAATGATGGTTCATTATCTCCTACAAAGAGCTGAAATTGTCCAACATGGCCACCCATTGTTGATGATAAAAGTGGTTGTCTTAAACAAGTGGACATCTTGGACAAGGTCATTACAATTTTTTTTAAGGCAAGGGAGGAAGTGGTAAGTGCTTATTTGTACAGGTGATTGTCTTGGAAAGATGTCTCTTAGAACAGGTTTAACTGCACATGTTTATTTTTTAAAATTGTTAATTCACTGATATTGATTATTACTTTTAAAATGTTAAACCTCTTTTAGAAATCATCTTTATTATAATTCTTGATACAATGAGTATAAGTCTGTAAGAGTGTTATACATCTATCTGTGAATTTGTCAGACTCAAAACTTTTATGAGAAAAAATTATCTCTTCTCATGACATCTAGTCTACCTCAAGCAGTGTAGCATTACAAAACTTACGTTTGAGTCACGGAACAGCTGCATGACCAGCAGGGAAATGACAGAGATGAGCGCGATGAACAAATTGCAGCAGAAGGTCACCAGATAGGCTGTGCTTCCCCTGGAGAACAGTCTCACCACGCAGTATGTGCATGGGATGATGGACCAGCTGAGCAGACAGAGGAAACATTTATAGAGCACAACTTATTAACAATTAACACAAACACTTCATAATAAAAAGTATTCCACTCCATATTGAGAGGGGGAGGATGAGGTCATGGCTGGTACATAAATAGTGTTTATTGTGAATCTTACTCCCGCGTAAAAATCATAAATCAGGAGTTTTACAATATTAAAAAAAAGTCTGTGTTTGACACTATTAGACTTTTATTCATATGCAATCAAGGGAAATGGTTAAAGGCAAATCATGGAAAAAGTAGAAAAGTCTATTTTTTGCATTGTGTTGTTCACAAATGTGCATACACCTATTAAAGCAAACAGCATAGAAGTTGAAATTCACTCAACGAATACATAGTCAAAGATAAAGCAAAAAAAAAAAAGCTTATCTAGATGCACATGGAATAAATATCATTGAGATCAAACAATTTGTCAATAAATCAGGAATTAAGCCCAATATATTTTAGTGTAATATAAGAGTTTTACCTGTTCAGCTTTTCTATGTATAACAGGATCTTTCAAAGCTGTGTGCTACCAAAAGATCTATGTTATAGTTGATATGACTTACTCAAAGATATTCCCTTTTCTAATTTAATTGTAATTAAAATTGTTCTTTGACATAATTACTTAATTGATAGCACCTACTGGCTTCTTTATCAAGTAAAGGACAATTATCATATTTTTTAACACTGTAGAGGTACATTTGAAAGATGCTTAGTAAAATTTTTTTACAAAAAATATGCTGTAATGGATGTAATAAAAAACTTTCTGATATAAAAATTTGAAGAGTATAAGAGCAATTTGACTTCTTCTTTTTCAAGTATTAATCTGAAACAGATATCTGTTCTGAATTCACTTACCCAAACAAAAGCAGAATGACTGCAAAGGCTGCTAGATTGTCCTTTAGATAGTACGAATCCATTTGGAAGATGCAAACGATAACCACTGCCAAGCCAACTGCAATACTGTACACAAACTGAAAAAAGAAAAAAACCCCACTAACATTGTAATACAACAAAGCTATTGATTAGCGGACGAAAAATATAAGTTAACTTTACATTTACAGCATTACACCACAAGACCATCTCTATGAAGAAACTAAAGATTGGAAGAAAGAGGAAAAGTTGAGTTCTAAGTGAAAAAAAGGCTGGTCATCTCAAGCGGAAAGAAAAAGATGAAGCAGCGGAGACATCTATCAAGAGACTTAATACAATGCAAGAGATCAACAATCTTTTCCTTGTAGGCTACTTCCTGTTGTCTATATTTATAAAAATCTTGTTAGCTTATCCATTAGCCTCTAGTGCAGGTTCAGTTGGATTTAAGAAAACTTTTCTACAAAGAACTAAAAAAAACCCCCCACCTCTTCTTCTTTGAATTAGGAAGACAAAACTGTCAGGGAATCATGAGTCCGATAAACAAACTAGCTCACCATATCCCATATGAAGGAGACGATCCAGTAGCAGAAGAATCCAACCCCGCTGATGTTCTGGAGCTGACGTTGTTTCTGTGTGCGCTCATTGATGAGGTAAAGGATGAAGCCACCAGGGATGAAGCTGAAGGCAACAACAACCAGCACAGCAATTCCAGCATCAGCAGCATCAGTTTGTCTGTCAAGAAAAAATGCACGTTTTCATAACCAGGTTATCAAAGGCAAATTTATTCAAATTTCTTATGTTCTGGGGGTGAAACAAATTGTTCCTAATTCAAACCAAGGAACATGAGTCTTCTATGGTATATATCACTGCCTCAGTGTCCAAGTCAGTTAGATAATAGAAGTTGAGAGATTGATCTACCCAATTTGTATCTGCCTCTTGAGTATCAAATTGTTGCTATTTTGGTCTTTTTGCTACTGATACCGCTGATAAGTTTCTGAAACTGCCAAGTCTTTATCTGAGAAATATGAAAAAATGCTTTCTTTTTGTATTACGTTTTGTATATGTTTCACATTTTCCATCCCTACGCAAGCTTTCAATTATTTTTCTATAACCCATCTTTCTCTTCATCAGCCTCTTTTTAATAGTTCTTTAATGGGCTTTTCAGTCACTCATGTTTTTCATGATACTCATAAGTGGCCATTATCATTCATACTGATTTAAAAGGAAATGAGATGAATGGAAACTTTTTCCAGTTTAGATAAAGCCTGTTAATTAAATGTTAGGACTGACCAGATATCATTTGAAAACTTTATCAAGCCACTGAAAATTCACTTCATATGCAAAATTATTAACTGCTAAAAATGATACTTACAAAGATTTCATCGTGAGAGCAGGGCGGCCAAATCTCATAGGATGATTTATTGCTGTAATGCCTGATAATAATGTGAAACACAATAAATAGAATTAAAAACGGTACAACAATAATTTGTGAGTATAAATTTCAGTCAATTTGTCAGTAAAAAAGGTATGTTTATGGGATTTAAAAACAATATTACCCGACGTCAAAGATCAAATGCCCCAGGGTCATTTGTGAGGTATCGTTGTGAAATCAGGCGCTCGTCAGAATAATGAAATCAAAGACACTAGAATTTTTCTGTTTTTGGGGCAATGTTTATCATATTTTTGATTTTTAGATCAACAGCTTTTATGCTAATTCAAAAACACATTTCTAAGTAGATTATAGAAAAAACATTGATTTAAGGCACAAAAAAACTGACAATTTTTAGTTTACAAAGATTCTCAGCCAATAGAAGTCACCAAACTTTAGTAGCCATTTTCTCGCTTATACTACCTCTGAAATCAGGCAACCCTACTTCCTTCAATCAAAAACATTTCAACTTTTACTCAAGATAGATTGGTATTTTTTCATCAAAACATAGACATGTGAACAAGCTTTAAGACAACATAAATAACTCCACATGCCGAAAAATGGACGAGCACCTTATTCCACCGTGTCGACACATTTATGTGCTTCCAACTGTGAGCTCTGGAAAGAGAGCGGCATCTATCTACAACAGACACGTCCTTACTCACTGATCTTAAAAAGCTGGAAGATGCTTTGTTCATCTGTTCATGATGCAGATAAGCGTGAATGATTCTTTCATGCAAAAATTTAAAGAAAATAAAAAGTAAATTGACTGCTTAGTTGAACCCCTAAATTCCTAAAAAAAATTGATGACTGCAGTTTTATCTTTAAAAAAAAAAAAAAATGTTTCCTCAAGCATTTCTCATTCCATTTACATACCATACTCCTTGGGCTTTTTGCCACTGGGCAGTAGGGCACGCAACACAATGTTGCTCATGGAGTTGAAGTAGGAAGGCATGGTGTGGTAACCCTTAGAGTTGAACCACACGTAAGGATCAACAGTAGGTGTTCCTGGGCTGGCACTCTGCTCAAATGTCCAGCCTCCAAACCTGTTGGAATGTGCCAACAATCATCAACATGAAAGCTCAACGCTCCCTACTCTATTTTTGACATTTCAATAGACAATAAAGATCTTACTGAAACTCACAAAGTTAAAAAACCAAAACAAACAAAAACAGCAGTTGCCGCTATTCATCTAAATAAATAAACCATGACATTTTCCTTCTTTCTTCGTGCAATCTCTACTTTTATGTTTAGAAATGTCTCGAGACACAATTCATTTATTTTTATTTCTTCTATCTCTTTTGTGAAAAACATAAGGAATGAATTTACAACATTTTGAGCAATTTTCTGTCACAAACTGCAAGAAAACACTGTGGCAACGCAAGGGCATTAATTGCTAGGAGAAACAACACAAACAGCAAAGACTTAACTAAAGATGTAAGATTTCATTAGAGAGTTTGCCCAGAGAGACAATGCAATTGGCCAAAAGTTAACCAAAAACATATGACTTCAATAGGGCTCTTTTATGATTGAAGTGAGTATATTTTCCTTTGAAACCCCCCCCCCCCCAAAAAAAAAAAAAAAAGACAAAAAACAAAACAAGTGGTATCGGTGGTCTGGTGGTGAAGCTGTTGGGCTTGCAACCAAAGCCGTGCATTCAAACCCCATCAAGGACCGGACATCTTGTTCTTGGGAAGGGCACTTAACATGAATTTTCCTCCCTTCATCTAGGTGGTAATGGGTACTTGGCAATAAACGGCGAAAGATCTGGCGAATTTGTTAGTGTTTGTGTTGTTATTTGGCTGCTCACACTGTATGCAACCAGAGAGCTCAGAACGTTTCTGCGTGTTCTGAAGTCTGCTGGGGTCGTAATATAGATTGTAAAGTGCATAGACCTTATTTCTGATGAGCTTGGGTACACATTATACAAATGCTATTTATTATTATTATTATCATCATTATCTATTACAAAAGAGTGAGCATCAACACTGAAGAGAATAAAGAGAGACATCATGAGTACATTCTTTTAATAGTAGAGGGTTTTACGGCGCTCGCAACTGCATACGGTCATATGAGCGCCAAGGGGTGGATGTCAACAGAGAAGTCTTTACAGGGAATCAGACTTAGACTGCTCACCTCTCTAGCTTCAACAGCACAAGGTCTGCTTCGACTATCAAGGCACCCCAAAATAGCAGGTCACAAGAGAGTGACAAACATACAAAAGAAGTAGAGGAAAATGACAATAGTAAGGATCAGGAAAGAAAAAGCAGCAGTTCCCTGCTGTAGATCAGGCACAGTTATGAGCGTGACATGAGTCAGCCCATTTACAATTAATTCTACTATGCTTGAACGAGAAATGTCCCCCCTTTGGGAATGGCCTAAAGACACTTCAGTCAGAGGCATCGCCCCGGGGGGACATCATGAGTGACAGCTGAGAAAGCAAGTGTTGTCACAAAGTAAAGCACAAAGTCAAGCACATGAAAAATCCCTGAAACGGGAACTCATAATATTTGAACAAAATCATTTTTAAAGACTGAAAAAGAGAAAAGTAATGATATATCTAAGGAAAGAAAGAAGAAATAACGGATCAATTTTGTGGTTTCATACCTTTTGTCCTTGTAATCCTTGAATGTATACATGATATAAGGTTCAATTTCCAGTTTCAAGTCCTGTAGATACTGGTCAGATGGGATGACCTTTTCAGGAACACTTAAGTATGTGCCCAGGGATGAATACACCTGCCTAGCATTTTGGCAGACTTCCCAGTAAACTTCCATTGTGTTGTTGTACCATGGGGTGCCAGCTACACACTGGTCGTATTGTCTGATGAGCAGGAAAATGGACAAATTAATGTTTGCTCTATCAATTTATCACAAAAACACAGAAACTAAAGTATGTCACATCGTGGTGAAATCAGGTGCTCATCGTAATGATGAAATTGAAGAGACCGGCATTTTTCTGCCTGTTGGACAGTTTTTATTGAATTTCTTCTCTTGACTCAACGCTTTTCATGTCCACGTAAAAACAGACTGGATTTCACTGAAAAAAAGCTGAGTAAAGGCACAAAAAATGTAAATTTGCAGTTTCCAAGGACAGTCAAACTTTGAAAGTCACCAACCTTGGCGGCCATTTTCTTGCTATATTTACCTCTAATACCGTGCTTACCTTCTGCCTTCTTCAATCCTAGATATCTCAGCTCCAATTCAAGGCAGATGGGTATTTTTTTCATCAAAAGCAAAAAAAATAAACAAGCTTTAAGATGATATCAATGGCTCCAAATGCATAAAAAATGACAAGCGCCTGATCCACCATTTCGTGACATACAACCTTTTCATAATAGTACAAAAAAGTGCACTTTCATGATTATAAACAAAGACAGGATACTGACTCTAAGTAAAAAGTGAAACCAAAAATACTCTCAACAATTTACATCAGTGAACGATGAGGGGAAAATATAAAATATACATGGTCGCTTTTAAAGACATGCGGGCTAACCCAGATTTCGGGCTTTCCAGAAATCTTGACCTACTCCTAGTGCCCTACTTATAGGAGAGGTTCGGTTTCATTGGTGTGTATATTTGTTTGGATATAGAGAAAAGCCTCCTTGTCTTTTAAAGAAACTGAACAAAGGTCCAAAAACTTTACCTTTGATTTTCTCAAAACAGCATTTTTCTGGATAGCTCCCTATGCTTAAAAGCGACCATTCAGCCTCAAGGATTAAAACAGCTCTGACTATAGGTCAGAATACAGAATATTCAGTCTCTTGACTGCTTTTTCAATCTTTCCCGACCCTGAGTGTGGGTAAACAGAAGAGCCGATGACCTGATCTTTTTTTCACTAATAAGTACTTGTTAAACAAAAAGTAAACAAAAACAAAACAAAACCAGGGAGGGAAATAAATTAACTTTAAAAGGAGTGTTTTCAAAAGCAGGAATCCAGTATCTTACTCCAGATATTTTTCAGCAGCTTCCATCAAGCAAGTGGTTCCAACACCAAAGTTCTTATCTGTCAAAGTTGTGACGTATCTTTCAGACTCTGGGGAGTGAGCTTTGTCCCTGGAACAAACAAAGGCAAAGATAAAGATTTTGAAACACAGTTGAACTTGCTGTTATAGAAGCCTGTCATGGACAATCATCTGTACAAACAACCATTTCAGATTACCCCCCCCCCCCCCCATTTTTTCTATAACTACTATAATAACGTGGGACGCTCACTGTTAGAAACAATCAGGAAACGACAAACGCAGTTTGTGGGATACCTGAATAGACATAAAGGTCTTGAAACAATGTTTTTAATAGAAATACACAGATCTATCACTAATGATGACTGAGAGAGAGGGGGGGGGGGGTGAAGTATAAAAGGCACATTTAGGGGAAATGATGGCTTGAAAGATACTGCTGATAAAAGACCATAAGGAGGTTGGGGGGGGGGGGGAGGGTAAGGTAACAGGGGACGGGGCCCCATGTGAACATTGTTTACTATATTTAGCAAGTGTCTTTGTTCTAATTGGTATAGGCATTGAATCTGGTTAGAAAGGATGATTCCCGCCATTTATCTTGACCAACTTCTCGCTTTTTAGTTGCTGTTGACACATCGCCATTATGAATTTTAGGTTGTTGTTTTTTTTTCTAAACATATGAGACAAAAAAATCTCCCACAAGGGGAAAACCCTCATCATGATGTAGTTTCCAGTTATGGAAAGTATTGAAGAATATGTCAAAGTATAAGGCCTGCAGATGCTAAAGAAAATATGTAGTGGCATGAAATATATTTCATTTTAGCTTTTATTTTTGTAGGACTATGAATAAAATTTAATTTTTCCCAAATCTCAACATTAAAAACTCATTATATTTACAAATTTAAAATGGTTTAAGATTTAGTGTGATGCAATATTTAATGTAACAAAAAACTCTTCTCTACAGTGGGTCCCTTTTTTGGCACTAAATCTAAAAATCACAAAAAATGTCACTAAAAGGGTTATTAATTCAAAACAAGTCAAACTATTTTGATAGTTTTTCATCTAATGAATGAACTGCCGACAAAAGAGAACAGTTTTTGGCAATTGCTGAAAAGTAATTTGATGTCGAAGTCATCATAAAGGAATGTGCCCGAGCCGCTGTCAGCAGCTCACTGGCACAGTAGTTGTGACCGTGAGCTGCAAGGAGCGGCTTGCCGGAGATAAAGAGTCAACCATCTGCCTGCTCCACAGTCCTACCAAAGAGCCTCAGACAGTCTTGATGAAAGAGTTAGGATCTGACCGAAGCCTGTTTTTTTCAAGTACCCAACTTCCAACAAGAGGCTTCCAGAGATATATGACTGTCATTGCTCCCTTTTTAACCCCTTCAGTTGTTGTCTGCAGTGCTTGTAGGAACTGTGTACCTAAGCTCCAGTGGGTGCACTGCTGGATTTATACAACAGCAGGCTGAGGTGTGAGCTCAATGCACAGAAGGGTAGGCTAAAGATAGTGTCTGCTCAGACAGTTGTTTAGTTCCATAGGGTAGGGGTTAAACTCACTGGAAAAAGTTGTAAATCTTTGGTCCATAGATTGCTGGGTCCAGAACAAGAGCTTCCAGTTCATTCTCATCCGGCCGGATTGTGGAGAAGGCTATGGCAATGAGGAAGCCAAGCAATGGTAAGAGCAGGCAGGTGAGGAAGAGACGCCAGTTGCGACGGTAGTGGTGGAAACGCTTCAAAAACAATGCCTTTGCCTGCAGCATTGTGAGGGACGCTCCGGTACTTCGGGTCTTCAGGTCAGTGGAGGAGGCCTGTTCATCTGAGAAAGAAATGAATAAACAAAGTAAAAATACTGGCCACAGAAATAGAATATCAGATTTAGTATGAAATTCTATATGACTTTTTATCCGGTGTTTGCTTAGAGAAGGCAATATGAATCATTACCTGACAGTTATTCAAACCTACAACCTACTATTTAAAAAATTGTTCCGTCCAAGTTGACACCATTGGAGCTGGTTAAAACTTTACATCCAAATATGTCATCTGATGTAACTACTTACGTGTTTTTTTTATTGAGAGGCTACCTTTTCTCTAAATCCTTTCAAAGCTTGGAGGACAAGAATAGAGACAGTTCGTTTTGGGTTAAAGAGTGAAAACAAGATTCATTTAGGAACATTGGTGGAGAGTCAATATATAAACAAAGAAAAAGATCGACTGAGAAAAGATAAAAACGATAATTGTAATTTTTCTTTTGAACTTATGAATACTTTTTACTATTCAGATAAACATTTTTACTTAGTTGAAGACTACCAATGAAAATGTCACACAAGGCGAAGATAACAACAGACTCACTAGGCTATGAAATAAACCCACTACATTACCAAACAGCAAAGTATAATTTAAATCCAATTTCAAAGGCAGTGGCCGACTAGAGATCCTAGGCATACAATATGATCACAGAACAGGAAAACAGAAAAACCTGTGAAAACTTGAGAAAGGGCTCACTGGAGAATAAAAGTTGACCTAGTACTAGAACATGAAAATCTTGGTTCTGGATGTTGGAAGATATTCTAAAAATAACTCATGTTGTGAAAATGAATGAGTTATAAATTAATGAAGGTCAAATTTCAAGGCTTTCAAGCTTAAATGACAATTGACTTGGGAAACAGTCAAGGCTGATCAGGACTTGGTGAGCCACATATAAAATTTCGTGATCAACATTGTTACTGTTACCAAAAGTAAAAATATGCGAGGTAAAAAGAGATCAGCAGCAATGTTCAGTCTATTCAGAAAGAAACATTTACACTATGAGCTCAAAGTCTGATAGCTTGTAAGCAATCAGCTTTTTGCTGCTGTTAGATTTGTTCCCAGTAATATCCCAAAATGAAATTAAAGAACATCTGACATAAGTTTAAAAGCCTAGATCACATTTATCAAAAGCATATATATTGAAGCATTGCAACAATTTTTTTTTCAGAATAAACTTATGCCAAAGCATATAGAGTACTGTCGATCATTTGTTTTTTGTTACGGTTTTTTTCTTTTTCAAAAGACTGTTTAACTTAAGAATTTATTATTTGAGAGAGAGAGAGAGAGAGAGAGAGAGAGAGAGAGAAAGAGAGAGAGAGAGAGATTGAGAGGTAATGGTTGGGGGGGAGGGGGGGCTGTATAATATGGGTATTCTTTTGAAATTAAAACAATGTTAAATCTCATTCTTCAAATGATTTGGATATCTAAAACAGAACAAAGACTGTATTATTTAGGGAAAGTAGCAGCATTGATGAGAAAACTGTTCACTTTTTTTTCAATATCTTTGACCACATGTGGAGTCAGTGACCCTTTACTTTAAGCGTTTGTGTATTATTTTCACTGTGAATACACTGTGAACCCAACACCATGTAAAGAGAGTAGTGGAAAGACTCCATTATTTGTCTATGATCCTTGTTAATCATTTGTTATTCTCCAGTACCATAAGACGGTAATCAGTCTAAAGTGTTCTTCAAACCCTAAGAAAGATCCAAAACAGAACCAGCATGCACAAGCACAGAGTGCTCACACATCCTTTTTAAACCATTAAAAAGGTTTTATCAATCATAGTGGAGGCTCTTGGAAGTACAGATTTTGTTACGTAGGCCTACTGGTCGTAACTAAAAGGCACAATTTTTTTGTCTTTCTCATATTCTAATCAATCTTAAAAATGTTTCCATAGAAAAACAAAATACCTTTTCATTTAAGCAATTTACCATGGGTAGTCTTCATTATGGTATTCATATATGTATATTTGACACTGATCTGATTTAATTCTATTTTGGGTCTGGAGACTATTCTATATAAAATAAAATAAATTTTAAAAAAAATGCAACCACCCAGAAAAAAAAAGAAAACACTTAAGTTGCTAATGTAAAAATAGAAATGAACAATGTCAGGCAGATTGTCAGCAGAGGTACAAAGAGGGAATGGATATTGATGGGTAAAAATTATATATTCAAAGCCAGTATGTATAGAAGAACTTATGTCCATGTGCTTAAAGGAAGAAAAAATCATTTTTGAAATGGATAATATAATTATGCAAAATCCAAAGCTTGTAATTTACAGATGCAAGTCAGGTTTAATGGAAAAAATATTTGAAAGCAGATACAATCATCAATAAGAACATAGAAACAAAAATTAAAGCAAAGAAATGCTCTTTAAAAAGATGAGCAATATCTATCAAGTGTCCGGGTCCATCAAAAACTTGCAGCCTCAACTTGGCTAAAACTCTGGAAAAAAAATGTCTGACAGTCCCCAGCACACGTCAACAGCATGAAAGAAGAAAGTAGAATTTTATAAGTGTAGCACATTTCTGAGGACAGAAATAGCAAATGAAACCCAAACTATTAGAAGCAGATGAAAGACACTGCATGAAATTGAAAAGCCAGTTTCCACAGCAGTGTAGGCATTAAAGAAGTTTTAAAAATCAAGCACTTCAACTACAAAAGAAAAATCATGCACTCTTTTATTAGTAGCTATACTTAAGTCATGTGAGTCTGTGCTTGTGTAAAGAAGCATGCAGTGTAACACCTATAAATGTTAGGTTGCGCTTCATTGGTGAGTTACCTTCTAGAATAAAGCCCATTTTGTTCCGATGGGGACCAGAATGGCCTATTCTCAAAGCTGGGCCAAACAGCACTTTGTCCTTTGGAAACTCTTTGTTTGTTTCCATTCCTAAAATTAAAACAATATTTGATTTTTGCGATGAGGCTTAGGGCTTTCAAGGTTTCAATGAATTCCTCAGCTTCATCTGCTTCATGCACAAAGCCTCGGTTCACAACGCACAGATAAGGGTAAAGATATATATTGTAAAAAAAAAAGGCTGAAATCATAATAAATGAACTTCTTAATACAAAAAAATGACGTCATGAAGACTGAATGCCATTGTTAAAAACATAAACAAAAGAAAAGAAAAGCCAAAATCTGACAGAAACTGGTGGCATCAGAATTCTCTCATTGTATTGGTATATTTGAACAGTCTAAGGTACCAAAGATTCTGATCCAGACTTTAAAAAAATATTTAATTGCTCAAACATGGGAGATAAAATAATTTTTTATAAGCTATTTTACTTTTAAAAAAACCTCCACATGTACGTAAAAAAGATTGTGCCCAAGGAACAACACTTTGCCCTGCAAATCTGACCTATGAGAGAAATAATGTGAAAAGGAAACTACCTGCGTGTAAACCAGAAAAACAAATGCATTATATATTCTGAATAATGTCTCAAAATCCAGCATGCAGAATGCTACTTATGATACACAAATCAAAAATGTTTTCATTGTGCAATTTTGATAAATGTACTATCGATATGTGAGGCAGCGTGGTGGAATCAGGCTCTCATCAATTTTTGGGCATGTAGAGTTATTGGTATCATCTTAAAGCTTGTTCACTTGTCTTTATTTGGAAGGAAAAAATATCCATTTATCTTGAATACAAGTCGAGATATTTGCAAAAGAAGGAGGTCGGGGTCACCTGTTTAAAGAGATAAAATTAGCGAGGAAATGGCCGCGAAAGATTGGTTATTTCCTTAGCTTAAGACTCCGTGGTAACTGAAAATTAAAATTTTTTGTGCCTTTTATCAACGTATTTTGAAAAATCCAGACAGAAATGAGTTCTTTAATGGGCAGGAAAGATGTTGAGCCAAAAAACAAAAATTTGAAAAACATTCACAAACCTGCGGAAAAATGCAAGTTTCTTCACTTTGATTATTTTGACGAGAGCCTGATTCCACCCCACTGCCTCACATATGATATAATCATAAAACAAAAAAAAACTATAGAAAACACACAGATATAATAGGAACAGTTTGGCGACAAAACGCGACAAATGCTACTTTCGAAGTTTGGCCGAAACTAGTAGCTAGAAAGGTCCAGAGTTAACTTTTTTCTTCACAAAAAGTGATTTTTTTCCTTATTAAAGAACTTCAGAAAGTTGCGATTTTTTTTACAAAACGTGACCAAAGTGGTAGACCTTTTTTGATGGACGGCGACATATCTTCTGTGCGCCAATCAAGTTCTTTCCCCGAGTCATGTGTCTTCACTTGTGGTCGGCGAAAGTTTGTCAGCAGTTTTTGCCCTTCCTTATACTATTAAATGCCGCGTTTTGTCAAAAATGTGAGGAGATCTCATCGATTTAAAGGATAAGAATCCAACATAGATTTCATCAGTTAGCGAATATCAACTAAGCCTCACATCAAGTTTACTCTAAAATGGGTGAAGAACAGAAATATTTAATTTTCTCAAAATTAAAAAAATGGATACATCCAATTTTGTTGCAAAACTGTTGATATGTTGAGATCCAGGTCATGACCTTTTAACTGTAGCTGTAAGTTTCATTTCTTATTAATCTTCCGGAGATATAAACAAAAAAACACTGTAGTTCAAAAGTTACAGGTTGCTTGGATCAATCTCCCCTCAAAAGTCAATATTGTCACTGCGCTAACAAAATGGCATAACTCAAAGTTGCGCCAAAATGCAACTAGCCTTTTATTTTGTTTCGTGGTACTAATATCTATTTTTTGGGTAAAATAAACAAAATATGCGCTAGCAGTCACAAAAGAAACATGCATGGCAAGATTTACCACTATTAGATGATAAATACTTTCCTTAAACAGTTTTTCACACTTAGCTCAAAAGTAGCAAAAATGAGATTTGCCATTTTCCTACCGCAGTGACGACATTGTATTATACAAAACCTGTAAGAAAAAAAACCCATGACATGGCATAACAATGACAACTACAAACCAAGCAAAGCAAAGACGTGAATTGTGCAAACTCAGCCAAATGCCATTACAAACATCACTTAGCTCTTTCAAAGGTTGCATTATTACCTCTAAAACTACTTAATGATTAGTTTAACCTACTGAACTATGACTCTTTGATATTGTCAATACAACAGTCTCTGCCGAGAATTTCCAAGCTTCAAAATCAGCAAAACATAGGGTGCCCAGCAATCGGAATCAAATTAGCATGACTATTGGATTCAACCTGTTATCCTGCTCTTAAAAGTCAAATGATCTACTCTTAATATCCATTCCTGTCTTTTAAACATCCTCTCTCATGCCAAAAGATCTAGAGAAGAACAAAAGGTCAGTTAAATTCACCACGATAATTCCTAATCTCATCATTGTCTGCTGCAACTGGGGAAAACTATAGTGCAATTCTGTCCACTAGACAAGTGAATTTTGACTGTCAGAGAAGTTGAGAGGCTTTGTTGAAGCAGGATGAAAGCTCTCATGACTTGACACAAGAATCTAATCTAATCCCATACACACAATATGATTTTCAGACTATGCATCCTGCTCTTGGTCTGCGAGAGTGAATAACACTAAAGCCTGTGTGTTGAAAGCTCCACTTGGCTAATCATGAAGGAGAAAGTCAGGATCACAGGGCAGCCTTGTCTTGTTAAAGTGAGATCACAGGGAGTGGCTTTTATAAAGTAGAAATCTGGTTCTTGAGAAAGACAGGATTTGTAGCAAAATTGGGGGTTGGGGGGGGGGGGGTGTGATAGTTGATGGGATTTTAGGTAGACTATTGTACTACAACATCACACCTCCACCCCCTTCCCCCACCCGTGCATGCATGTAACAACTAACATAACTAAAAGGAAACATGCTGCAATAATAAACCACTGCATGTTCCAGGACCCGTAAACCATTTCGTTTTGTACAGAAACTGGAGAACAGAGTAAACTGGTTAACAGAAAATACAGGATTAAGAATTGCACACTAAGAGCCACACCCTTCACTAAAGTTACAAGCATCACATTCTTGAAGATCATTATAAGTCAATGTCAGCACTATAGATCTATTACCTATGCTTGGACAAAAAATGTATTCACATATATAGCTGAAACCATTGAAAATGACATATTATATAGAAATACTTTCTTGTAGTAGCAATTTCAGAATAAGATAGAAAAAGACAACAATCCAGCAGCTTGACAATTTGAGGTATGAATTACTAATGACATACATATTTATGTTTACATTTCAATATTTACAATAGATTTTGACATATGAAACCATGCATATGTATATATATAAGCATACACAGACAGAAACAGAGACGCAGAAACTCACTTAGATCTTGAGCATCCAGTGCTGTAGTCCTGTCTTTTGATGTCATGACAGGGTTCACAATGCCCGGTTCGTCGGCATCATCTGCTTTCAGGGTCAGTTCTAGGAAGACCTGGGAACAAGGACAGATTAATGTCATGTGGCAATCATACATGTAGGGGTAAACAAAGCAACCTATATCAGTACTTAAATGACAGAGAAGAATGCGACTTTGAAAAAGCCAAATATTCTCAGACCTCTCAGGTGTTGTTGATTGTTATATTCAATGTGATAAAATAGTGTTAGATCTGTGGAGACTAACCTTAAGACCAAATTGTTGAGGTGTGTTGTTGTTATGTGTAGTACGTCGCACTTGAGTTCATGAGTGACAGTTCAGTGAAAGTGTCCAAGCTGTTCGGGTGGAATGTATGAAAGTTATGTCTCGTCCTGCAATGACTTACATGTGTGTGTGTCTCTTCATGCTACATTGGTGACCCCGACGTGATTTAAGGTAACCTTGTCTAGAGATCTAGATTTAATTTAGCATAATCTAGAATCTAGTAACGGCGACATGTTTCTCAAAATCATGTCAATCGAAACTGTAGCACTCAAACTTCCTACATTCTGGAATTCTTGTCCTTTCGCGTGGTTTGCACAAACAGAGGCCCAATTTGCTTTGCGTGGGATCACAACTGACAGGACAAAATATTACTACGTCGTAGCGGCGCTTGATATAATGCAGCTACAGCAGCAAGATCCCTATCCATAATTTCCTCACCTCCTTCAAGTCAAAAGTACGACACACTCAAGTCTTTCCTTATAGAGGCCTATAGTTTATCAGAAGAAGAAAAAGCAGCAGCCTTATAGAGCATAAAAGAACTGGGCGATAACAGGCCCTCTGAGATGATCGAAAAAATGCTAGTTTTGTTGGGAGAACACAAACCGTGTTTTCTTTTTCGCCATATTTTTTTACAGCTGTTGCCAGAATCTATTAGAGCTCCTCTGGTGAACTCCCACCACAAAACAGATTACCGTGCATTGGCGAAAGAAGCGGATAACCTGTACAACTCCCTTTTGCCATATTTGAAAGTCTATACAGCGGTGCGACCTACTGATTCTGTTTATGACCTGCCCAAAGCTGATGCTATTTGCTGGTTCCATTGAAAATTTGGATCTAACTTAAGACGCTGCAGCAGTCCATGCAAGCACTTTAAGAATTTCCAACACAAAGAGCATCAGGGAAACGGGAGAGCGGGCCAGCAGTAGAAGTAGAAGATCCGACTGTTGGTCCGCAATGTTGCTCAACAACGACGACAGATTCTAAAGCAACTCAGCTGTTTGTCACGGACATTAAGTTTAAACAACGTTTCTTGATAGACACAGGTGCCCAAGTCTCTGTGACACCAGTGACATGGGCTGAAAGAACGTCAAGTGCGACATACTACACATAACAACAACACACCTAAACAATTTGGTCTTAAGGTTAGTCGCCACAGATCCCAGCTCATAGAGGGGGACATTTGATGTTTAACAAAATCTTTTCCTTCTATTTAGTCAAAATATTACATATAACAAATCAGAACATTTTCAGCATCATGAAGCACAAGGACATCTAAACTAAGTTTATAAAATCCTGAAGGCTTTTATAGTCAAACTACATTTCTTGAGAAAGAAAAGTTTTCTATTGGTATTTAAAAAGCAGTAGATTTACTTCTTCCAGCGTGGTATCAGAAAGTCCGTAGTTGGATATCCCAAGAGATTGCTGGCATTCATCAAGCTGTCTGAAGAACTGGTAGAAAGAAACTGTCATGGATTGTTCATCTTTTGGTAGGTTGAAGGTCATTTCAAGTCCAATCTGCTCCACCAGCTTGGCTCCCGGGCTGAGAGACTGAATGTAGCGGGTGATGGCTTCAGACTTGCTTACAGCTGTTTCAGAGACAGAACAGGAAGAACACATTCTATAAGTCGCTGCTGGTGACACTGGGGTCAAGAAAACGGATCACGAGAACCACAAGCTTTTGAACTTTGGTTTCTGACATCTCGTTAACTAATTGTGAGGCGTGCTGACAGAATGAGTTACTTCTTACAATCCACAAATGGAGATATTGGCCAAAAATCTACAAATCTGTACGTTTTCTTTTGATTCCATCTATAACATGCCTTTTATTATATCATAAATATAAATGATAAAATCTTCACCTATAAGCGTGAAGTACCTTTTTCCATAAGGTAACTCATGAAGTAACTCATTTTGTCAGCACGCTTCACATTTGTCAAAATATATACAAGACTTCTGTGACTGGTATTATTGAATGGACATCTATGTAGGAGGACTAAATGAGAAAACTTTTGAACATGTCTGCCTTCTGACCTGGAATTAATTGTTAGAGGGATAGCAGGAAAAACACAAGTTGTATAAAGACAGATAAAGTTAAAAAAATGACCAACAGTCCACGTACTTGACCTTTTAACCTTTGGATCCACTCTACTACGGAGGTTTATTTAAAGATGAAAGTAACATTTGTTGGTAATTTTTGTTTTACCACAGAACAGCTTTGTCAGTTTGAAAACTTTAAGGTTAAGAACCTTAATCTACAATATGATGGCCTAGACAAGGCTTCATCAGGTTGAAATTGGAAAAAAACCCCCACACAAATCATATAAACTTCAGTCAAAGTGACCAGAAATATGAAAAGAGACCACAAAGTCTACACGACCTTAAAACCTTGACCCCGCTTGACAAAATTCTATTCTCAGATAATTTAAGCTATAAGTCACTTTTCAGTGTGAGGGGATATCCATGAGGCTACTTCAACTTACATGAATTTTCAGCAGCTGCAATTTCCTGCAACATAAAAAATGAAACAAAAAAGATGTTATTCATTTATGGATAAACAGCTGGTATAATATGAATGAAAAAATTAAAGTGAACATTTCCATTATTGACAGAATTACACAATAATCAGTAATACTCCTGTTGTATCTAAAACCAGAAAAGGAAAAGGATAGTAAGGTCAAATATTTTAGTTCTGAGGTGAAAATTGCAAATAATCTTTTTATGAGAAATTTACAGTGCTTACAAAATTGTCTGATTCCTTTTTCACAACAGTCAGTTTGAATCCACCTCCTAGTGATCGCTTCAAGAAGGCAGGAGAACCATAACAGAGCAGTTTGCCAGTGTGCATCACAGCGATTCTGTCACTGAGGATGTCAGCCTCATCCAAGTGGTGGGTGGAGAGCAGGATGGTACGATCTGAGGATAGAACCAATGTGATACATGAAAAAAAGGGGCCAAAAAGAGCCCTTAAATTAAAGAAAAAAATTACTTTATCAAAATCTGAATGAATGAAGAGAAAAGATTTTAACTTAATTCAAATGTGAGCACCCTAAACTACATATTTTTAAACAACTTTTGTCTCTTAATTTTAGTAATTTTTCTCATTGTGTGTTCAACTCATTAAAAAAAAAGAATGCTTAAAAACATATCAATTCCACCCACAGGGTGCAAAACCATTTTTTAAAAAGTATTCTTTTTTCTTACACAGACAGCTCATTTTGATAAAAACCACAAAATTCAAATCCAGTCACAGAAAAAAATGTTGGCAGTTAATATGTGCCAAAAGGAGACAAAAAATACAGTCAAATTTTTCCAAGACGACCACCCATTGTAGAGGTGAAAACTGGTCAACTTAGACAGATGACTCTTGAACAGTGTCATTACAATATCGGAAAAAAGCACCACAGGGAAAGGGAAAGTGCTTGTTGGTACAGGTGATTCTCTGGGACAGATGGTTGTGTCAGAGCTGATTTGACTGTATACTGTTGGTCACAAAGGAAAAGCCAGGAAAAATCAAAGCTGAAGAAGGGAGCAGAAGAAAAGGTAGAAATGTGAGATGAGTGATCAAACAAAGAGAAGGACAACATTTATTTCTTACCTTCTCTGTTGCGGGTGATGAGATTCCAGATATTCTTGCGCGTGTGTGGGTCAACACCACTTGTTGGCTCGTCAAGCACAACTGTCTGTGAGCCACCAACAAAGGCCAAAGCAACACAGAGACGTCTCTTCATGCCATATGATAAGTCACGGACAGGTGTATTACGATTTACCCACATGTGAACATCCTTCAGAAGCCTGAGTGATATCCAAAAAACAATGATGGAATGGACAATCTTATATCTAAGGGCAAAACAGAATTTAAAGTACTTGTCAGTTTCAGATCAAGCAATTGAAGAAATGTGATTTTCTGTGGTAGGCAATCCAGAAACACATTTCTTTAGATTCCCTTTTCATTCGGAAGAAAAGAACTAAACTGAAATGAATAAAGAAACTAAACTGAACCTGTTGTAAGTAGCAGAAGAAGAAAAACTTGACCAGTCAACTTTCCTCGAAGTGATTAGGACAAATTTGATAATGGTGACAAAGTCCATTATAACAAAACAGAAAGAGAACAGGTTTCATGTGGACATAATATACATGTACAAATGTACTGAAATTGAATGATGTCTTCTTAATATGTGTCCGGATGCAGTGGAACCAGGCGCTCGTCAATTTCAGGGTAAATGGGGTTATTGGTATCATCTTAAAGCCTGTCCATTTACCTTGATTTTGATGAAAAGAGTATCCAGTTATCCTGGATAAAAGTCATGCTATTGGCGATTGAAGGAGGTGGGGTTGCCTGGTTTCAGAGGTAGAATTAGCGAGAAAATGATTGCCAAAGTGGAGTTATTTCTTTTCTTCAGAGTCCGAGGAAATTGAAAATTTGCATCTTTTATGTCTTTGATCAACGTTTTTCAGTAAAATCCACAACGAAACGTGTTCTTTAATGGGCATAAAAGGTGTTGAGCCATAAAACAAAAATTCGATAAAAATTCCCAAACCTGCAGAAAAATGCCATTTTCTTGACTCATTATTTTGACCAGGGCCTGATTTGACCACGCTGCCTCACATAAGTATAAATGGATGAAGTTTGTACAAAATCTTGTCTGCCAATAGATGTTTGCCAGTCTCTACAAAAAAGTTAACACTGAAAGGATAAATCAATTTAGGCGAGTCATGCTTAAGACCTTGTAAACTAATAATTTTGTCTGTCCTTCAACTAATATCTCAGAAAGAATTAATGGACATAATCCTTTGCATATCACTCCTTACCTTTCAATTTCATCTTTCGTCTTCCAGGACTTTTTGTTAGATCCCTTCATTTCTGCATAGAACATCATGTGCTGCATTACTGTCATGCTGAAAAAAAAAAGCACTTTTTCTTTACAGGCAATTGCCATTGATTCCTGGGTTATCAAAACTTGCGTGATGAAACCTGCCTTTTTCATCAAATGAGATTGACAATATTGAAAAAGTGTCTGAAACGAAACATGTCTGTACTTCAATATACCACATGAAGACAATTTTAGTATCGTGGCATGATGAAAAAAGTCCAATAACAAAATCAAAAAAAGTTTCTAGCAGTAGGCCTACATAACAAGAAAAAAGTTAAATGAAGTTAAATAAGACAACGTGGTGGTAGTGATTTTGAATAATTTGGATGGTTGTTTAGACTCTTGTCTTGTTTGAGGGAAATCTTAAACGTCGGTTCCATGGTAAAAAACACAAACTGCTTTTAAAAAGGAGTAAAGTGATATATCTCTCTGCAACAAATCCTGATAGTTATGAATAATTCATTTAACACTTCAACAGCGACTGCAAAGTTGTTATTCTATGACAGAACAAAACAAGGACAAAGAACTCACTAGGCAAAGAGAGCATTCTGCTGAGGACAGACGCCCAACGTCTGCTTGCAACAGCCTGGCTCTGAGCCATCCACAACGACTCGTCCTGAACTTGGCTCCATCACTCCGCAAATTATTTTCCTAAGAATCAGAAATAAACAAAAAGCACTGCATTACACACACTTAAGAAGATCAGTTTTCAAATTTCAGTATTTTCCAAATTCATTAGCATAAGAACAGAACAGATATATTCTGATACATGTTTTCATTTATATTTTCTACAACCAAAGAGAACAATAAGGTATTAAGAAAAGCACTTAAACTTCTCATTTTGTGTAACAAGTGTTTAAAAGATTTATTGAAACAGAATATAAACAACATATTTACATTTGCCAAATGACCCTTTAGAGTGTTAAAAGAGAATCCTTTACTTACAGAGTGGTTGTTTTGGCAGCACCATTATGCCCAAGGAGTGAAGTGATCTGACCTCTGTAGATGTTGATGTTGAGGTTCTTCAAGGCCTTCTTTTTGCCTCCGTAGCTCTTACTGATTCCATGTAGGGCGATCCCCACGGAGAAGTCTTGTGGTGTTGGCTCAAACAGGCTGCCTATATCAGAGAAAGTTTGATAATGCATGAGAGAGACTTTTTAGTTGTTGCTGCCTGCAGCTGTTGTTGATTCTACAGATTGTCTGCTCTTGTGTGCTTTGGCAAAGTACAATAGGAACTGACCAAGACAGCCACCTATTGTTGAGGAGAAAAGTAGTTGTCTTAGGCAAGTAGAGTATTGGGCAGTCAGATTATTAGCCTTCATTTATATATCAAGAAAAAACAGCAGAGGAGAAACAGGCAGTGGTCATTTGTACAGGTGACTGTCTTGGACAGGAGGCTGTTGGAGCAGATATGACTGTACTTGGGAAAACCATGACAGGTATACTGATAGTAGGTGACAAAAAGGTGATATCTCTATCTGTAGAGTGTCTATTCTTCAAGTGGCCATGTCCTTGGTGACAACAATCAGGCTAACCTTCAATTTTACGACAAATCAGTTACTGACCTATGCAGGAAATTGACCTGAACACATCATGCACAAAGTCAATTGTTCTCTATATAAAAAATTAGTTGATTTAAATTCATTGTCACTACAGCTAGTTAACAATTTTTTGGCCCAGACAACAAATTTTGCCTTGTGCAGTGAACATTTTGTGCTATAAAAATATATGACATCATAATCAAGTGCCAGACCTTAGGGCATTTTATGCTGTAATGCTGTTTTCTCTTCTGCCATTGAATGGGAAATGTTTGTCTGATAATTGTGTTTAAAAAACTTATGAAAAAATGCTACAGTAAGATTGCAATTCTTACCTAGAGTCTCAGCTGTAGCTTCGTTAGAGGAGTCCCCACTTCCCTTACTTCTGAAGCAGCTGCTCCAGTACGTCGGCATCACAGGGAAGTACCACGGCCAGGACACGCCAAACTTGCCTGTCAAACACAGCGACAGGAGGGATTTGTTAGTCATAGAGGACTACAATGGTAATGATATCTAACAAGTATTCAAAAAACAAAGACAGCAGTCAGGAATAAAACATACATATAGAAAAGAAAAGAAAAAGCGAACAAGTGGAAAGACAAAAATCAAAATGGTATGCCGTTTACATTGATCTGACGTTTTTCAAGACAGAAACACATCATAGATAGCACTTTGTGCCATGGTCCTTTGAGCCTACAGGACCTGAGCACTTGAGCTCACAAGAGACAACTTAAAGATATACAGCAGCATCCTTCTTTCATTGCTTCTTTAAAAGAGGGAAGTGTTTTACTGAAACACTTAACAAACTGTACAAATGAAAGGTCAATAAGCATGTCTCAGATCTAGGGTCATTAAAAAAAATTGTATTAAAATATTTTATAGCAGTAAACCCTGAAATGTCATGGAGGCAGACTGTTTAATACCATGTTTCCTTAAAAAGATGAATACACCTTCAGCTCCCAAAGTGTTCAACATCTTGTATTTGTGCTACAGAAGACAAAAAGTCATTTTTTGTGGTTCTGAGAAAACTTTAGAAAACCTCCCAGTGCCAACAAGTGAAACTTTTGACTTGGAAAAAGTGAAAATGTCTCATATTAACATTTTTTAGAACAGGAAACAAAACCCATATCCTCAAATTATGAAGAATTAGAAACAAGGAACAGGCGTCTTTATTATTCCAACAAGAACTTTTTAAAAAATGTGAGGCGAGGCGTGCAGACAAAATGAGTTCCTCCATGGATGTGAGCCCTATGGAAATAGATACGTCAAAGTTATAGGTTGAGTTTTTACAATTTATTAGTAGTTATGATAAACGACATGTAAAACTTGAAAAGTAAAGCAATACTTAAAGATCTACAATTTTGACCTTTGTGTTGATTTTCAGTCAATAGGTAACTCATTTTGTCAGCATGCCTCACAAATGATGAAACCATTGTGTTATGACCATGGGGAAACGACTTACCTGGTTTGACGTTGCGGACGTACCAACCGACAAGGAAGTAGATGGCACTGTCAATGAGCATCATGACCATAGCAAAGGACATATTGAAGTCCCGCATTACGTCTTGGTCAATGTTGTCCCACTGGACTCCGGAGCCACTCTCCTCCAGGTACGCTAAGGTCATGGAACCAAAGCTAAATGCTGTTGTCGATGCCAGACACTGAGGAGAAGGAGAAAGGTCGTGTTGCAAGAGAAGAGGGATATGAATTAAGGCAAGATAATTTGAATTTGTTTTGTGAAAGAAGCATTGTTTGTATATTTTCATCCTCATGATGCCTTCAGCAAATTCTTTATAGACGAACACGTAGAAATTAACAGCCATAAGCAAGCAATAAGGTACTAGCACTCAGAAACTTTCAGCAATGTTTTAGTACTCCAATGCTTTCAATGATGAGGTTCTAGTGCTCTGATATTTACAGCAATCTAGCTCCAGTGTTCAAATATTTATTGCAATATGGTTTTTGTTACAACAAAACAATAAGGTTCTAGTGCTATGATCCTTACAGCAATACGTTACTAAGGTTTAATTACTTATAGCATTAAGGTACTACTGCTCAAACACTTACAGAAATAAGGTTCTAGTGCTCAGATGCTTCCAGAAATAAAGTTCAAGAGCTCAAATACAGCGATAAGGTTCTAGCCTTCAGATCCTTACAGCAATACAGCACCTGTGCTCAGATGCTTACAATAATAAGGTACTTGTGTTCGGATACTTACAGCCAAAACTTTCTGCCAGAACTCCATCGTGACTCCGAGGCCAATGACCAGGATATAGGGCAGGTAAGAGATCAGGTAGATCATCAGGACAAACAAGATGGCCATCGTCGTGCGGTTGAAAAATGAAGACACCATGTACCTGAGAATGGGAATACACAGATCATAGACTTGTTCTCTTAGACTGCACACTGTCATGACGCCCACTTTTTATAAATCCTTAACTGCCCCGGGCAGTACCATTATGTCCAAATGAAGGGCAAAACACCAGTTTGTTATAGTCAAGTGCACACCGCACCTTTCACCCTTGCCCTCCATTTGCTTCAAATTGAGTTAAATAGAGCGCTCCAAAGGGAACCAGAAACACACCAAAGTCGTGGTCTTGGATATCATTATAAAAGTCTATGAAACAGACACAAAAAAACAACACTAATATTCCTTCCACTCTTAGCACAGTGTGCAGGTTAATATTTCCAAGATGTTTGCCTGTAAATGACTGAGCTATGAAACTTCAAATACACTGTCCTTTAAAAAACAACAACAGTTTTTACAAAAAAAGGAACTTACAGCAACATGACTGAGCTGAGACAGAACTCCATGAGGTATACAAAGACAAAGACAGGGTTGCTGTAGATGAAGATGTCCAGGTAGTACAGCATGATGGACAGGATCACGTTGACCACAGCCATGATAAACAGGGTGGTCAGTAGCCAGGCTAGGAAGTTTACTCCAGACATCATGCCCATCACTTTGAGGGTCTGAACAGAGAAACATGAGAAAATTTCACTCTCTGTTATAACACATATTTGTACGACATATTTAACTACATTTCACCTCCTTATAACAACATCTTCATCTTCAGGTTTCGAAGAGACACTGACGATTATGGTACCTCACTTTTTCCTGCTGTCAATCCTCCCGACCTGTTTCATTGATCTGATTGTGTAGTTAGTTTGTCAGAAAGCTGCTCAGGACATTTGTGTATGTTGAGTATTTATCGAGACTACAGCCCCCCCAAAAAGCAACATCAAGACCATTTCTACATAGAAACTTATCTGGTGTACAGGCATGGAGGCGTAATCTCAAAGAAACCACATAAAAATCTACTGCCCTTTCATTTTGATTTGGTCTATTTAAAAACTTGTACAAAGCTGTTTCAAATAAAGTGAAATAGATCCATTTGTATTTTTTTCTGTTTAGTTCTGTTAAGTTGTATTCAACAACAAGTTGGTACAATGACGTCGCCAAACCATTATGAAGGAAATACTCTTAGGCAAGAAGTGGGACACAAGGACTAAGGGTGGACAATGTATAATATAGAGAGACAAAATCAAAGTATGGTCTGGGCTAAAAATGGCATTTAATGCACAAGAACAGCAAGCAGCTGTTTAGCAATGGGGGATCATTCCGTGTCTATCTTTGAGCCAGAGATGACATCTCCAAGTATTCCAAGTACAGTAACAGCAGCCTTTTGCAAGGTCTTTAGTTAGTTATTAGTAGAGGGTTTTACGGCGCTCGCAACTGCATAAGGTCATATGAGCGCCATTGCAAGGTCTACTTAAGGGAACATTCACACTGACAAAAAATAGAAGGGGCAGACTATGCCAGAGTGTCCACCACCCATCTGTCTCTCTTTGATTCATATAACAACTTAACTCTTAGTATACGGCACGCTTCAGTTTTTTACCATCATAACATAAATCTACAAAACGGCAGCATATTCACCTTGTTTATCATTAAACTGAATGTTTGTTGCAAGGAGCATTCATTTCAACTCACTTTAGTTTAGTTTTAGTAAAGTTTTACGGCGCTCGCAACTGCATAAGGTCATATGAGTGTCAAGGGGTGGATGTCAGCGGAGATCTTGAAGTCTAAACGAGGAATCAGGCTTACTCTGCTCACCTCTCTTGCCTCTACAGCAGAAAGTCTGCTTCCACTATTAAGACACCCCAGAAATAGCAGTTCACAAGAGAGTGACAAACATACAAAAGAGGTAGAGGAAAAATGACGATAGTAACGATGAGGAAAGAAAAGGCAGCAGTTCCCCCTATGTTGTTCCGGCACAGTATGAGCATGACATTGATAAATCAACCCATTTACAATTCTACTGTGCATAAGAACATATTAATATCCCCTCTTTGGGAATGGCCTAAAGACAACTTCAGTTAGAAGCACTGCTCTGGTGGGGGGGGGGGGGGGGGCTACTCAGTTTGGTGTTTATTTTAAGCAAAAAGATAAAATAGGAGTGCTGTTGTATAAATGTTTATGGTGCTGAAAAATTGGATAACAAAATTGGAGGCCCACAAACACTTTCTGTGTGCTGAGAGTTAAACAATTACCTCTTCCTGTCCATTCTCCCGGTCATAGACAAGGTTGTGTGTTGCTGTTCCCAAGGTCCCCAGGAAGACAAACGTCATCATCACAGGAATCAAATACGAGCCCAGGAGGAAAATGAAACTGTTACAAAGAGGAAAAAAACCAAACATGCTTCAGTCAATACAATTACATTTAATACAAAATAAAATGAAAAAATTACTTAGGTCTATAAAGGTCTTATGTGGGTCAAAAGTAGATGGAAATAAATAGAAATCGAATGAGAACGGATCAAGAAGAGATGCAATCCCTATGGTATCAGATGCATCAGATCATGGTCCTGTCAGCTGTTACTGTCTAAGTTAAATTCTACCTTTGTGCACTAGACATTAAGAGATGAGTTGTATCAATTATTGACCAATAGATTTTCAGGAGGCAGCTGGGTAATTGTCAGCTGAGGAGCAGGGCTGATAATTGAGAGCAGAATATATATATATTGAGAGAGAGAGAGAGAGAGAGAGAGAGAGAGAGAGAGAGAGAGAGAGAGAGAGAGAGAGAGAGAGAGAGAGAGAGAGAGAGGGAGAGAGAGAGAGAGAGGGAGAGAGAGAGATAGAGAGAGAGAGAGAGAGAGAGAGAGAGAGAGAGAGAGAGAGGGAGAGAGGGAGAGAGAGAGAGAGAGAGAGAGAGAGGGAGAGAGAGATAGAGAGAGAGAGAGAGAGAGAGAGAGAGGGAGAGAGAGAGAGAGAGAGAGAGAGAGAGAGGGAGAGGGAGAGAGACAGAGAGAGAGAGAGAGAGAGAGAGAGAGAGATAGAGAGAGAGACAGAGACAGAGACAGAGAGACAGAATATAAATGTAGGTGTTACACACTTTCGCTGACACTATTTAGGTAATTTATGAAGTGAGTTGCTTTGATCAAGCCTACCAGGGCTAACCTGGGCTGAGAGTATATAATGACAAAGCACCTAACTGCTACACCACTGGCGTTGGGAGGAAGGGAGAGAGGGAGGGATAGAGGGAGGGAGAGTGAAAGAGTAAAAGAGAGACAGAGAGAAGGAGAAAGAGAGAGAGAGAAAGAGAGAGAGAGAAAGAGAGAGAGAGAGAGAGAGAGAGAGAGAGAGAGAGAAGGAGAAAGAGAGAGAGAGAGAGAGAGAGAGAGAGAGAGAAAGAGAGAGAGAGAGAGAGAGAAGGAGAGAGGGAGAGAAAAAGAGAGGACAGAATAGAGAGGGAGACAGAGAAAGAGAGACAGATATCTATACCTATATCTTATATACATATTTTCATATGGCAGCCTCATACTACATACTTGTCAAGGTGATGGCAAGGGAAAGGTATTTGCTTGAGCCTGATACCAGGAGTTCTATAGGCTTGATTCTTGTGTGCGTTGATGATGGCCGTGTCAAGCATGTCTTGGACGTGCATGAACCCTCTCAAGTAGCGTAAATCTTCTATAAAATTGTCCTCTGCCGACATCTTCCAGATCCTGTGCAGAGACACCCAACGATGACGGTGCAAGACAATCATTTAAGAAGCAGAAATGTGGAGAGTATGGAAGTAGACCGTTTAAGATATAAGGAATTCAAAATAAGATATAGTGCCAAGAGGCCATGAAAAAGTGACCCTGTTTCCTAAGTGCGGTTTTGCTTAATTTTTTTCTATGACACCTCAAAGTAAATCTTAATTAATACAGTTGTATATTTATGTAGGCACTGTGCCAATTCAGCTTTTTAAAACATTGCATATTCCTGACATCTGTAAGATGTGGTCTTTCAATTAGAGATTTGTTAAGGAAGATAGAAAATAGACAAGAAGCACATGGTAACATTCAAGGTTCCATCTGGAAAAAAATTTGGCCAACAAATTAAAGGTGAAAATGTTGTAGTGAAAATGGGCACCTCCTTATAAAGAAGAAAATTGATGAAAAATTCCAAAATGCTTATTTTCCTGAAACAAGATGAAAAAAGTCTGACAAGTCGATGGGGGCGTTAAAAACAACTTCATTAAATTTTCTAAAACACAAATAAAGGTACAGAACATACTTTGATTTGAGTGAGTTGGTGTCCATAACATTGTCCACGTCCATCCTGATCTTGTAAGTGATGTGCTTGGGGATTTCCCCACTGGCTTGCCTTTTCCTGCGTGTCGAGTTCCCATCATTGTCATCGTCATTCATTATGAACACAACGCCTGAAAAGACAGTTGATAATCAACGTGAGGATGCCACTAAGCTATGGAGATGCAATGTACAGTGAGTTCTAACAAAATAGGAATTGTTAGGACAATAGTCTTTAATACCTCCATCAACACAATGTAGATCATAGAGGTGGACTGCTTCCACTCTGCATGTCGGGACCAACTTGGGCTTGGTGGGATACAAAAGCAGACAGAAGGAGATACTCTATAAAAAAACTTCTCCACTCAGGAATTGAACTTGTATTTCCTGTAAGGAACGTAACCACTACCCCAAAGACACTGGTAGGATAATAGCAATACAAAAAGGAGCAGAACAAGTTCATTATCATTACTATTATTTATTAATATTACTATTATCATTTATTATTATTATTATCATAATTATTATTATTATCATTATTATCATCATATTTATTACAAAACATCCAAAGTGAAACCTAGTAATGTGACAAACCTGCGAGGAAGGTTTTGCTTTTGCTCAGTCGGAAAGCTTCCACCTCCAGTTCTTTTTCTGAGGCCACGGGCTCAAACCTGCTTAGAGAAATGCAGGAGGAGTAGTTGGCGATCACTTCGGCCGCACTCTGGAGGGACTTGAGCTGAGACTGGTCAAAGTTGTCGACCTGTAGAGCCTCAACACCAGAGATGAGAGCGTCAGCTGAAACGCCAACCGTCGACTCCAGAAGACCTTGGACAAACTCATTCTCTAAGGCTTCCTGTAGATTGGAAAGACGAGTAAAATACCAGTCTCACATCCCGTTGTTTTGTGAGTTTACCTTTACAATTTCCTATATTCAACAATACAGATTAGTTTTTTTAAGGTCGAATCCTTCATTGCAAATTAATTTTTTTTAAATTGAAACATCATTTCCATAGGGGAATTAAAAAATAAAATGTAAATGTAATACTCACCTCAACACCTTATAAATTCAACAGAAATGCGAAAGTATGGTATACAAATTCCCACCATTTATCTCATTGTAATAGGTATGTAGGAAATCCATCACTAAAGACCAACATCTATTGACTTATCAACAGAATATCTTTGACTAAACACTGACATATATTGACAGTGTATACCACGCCATGGGAAAAAATTGGGTTAGTGTTTTTAATGGCATAAGCACTAAATCATCTTTTTTCATCTTACTTCTGTACCTTCCCATGGGTAGGCTCTGAAAGAACTTGCAGTAGCCTCTTTAATCAAAAAAGAAACAGAATGCCATTTTAAAGGCACTCCAGCACTGTATTCAAAGGTGATCATAACATATATAGGCCTACTGACCTTCAACTCTGTAGCTCCAGCAGCAGCATCAACCATAGCCATCAAATTTGGTGTCTCCTCTGCCCACAGCTTTGCGACACGGTATACTTCTGCCATGTCCTTGAATGTTGTATTTGCCTGACAGGAAGATAAAAGAGAAAGTAAGAAATGTTCCTATACTTCTGAGACATAGGCTTAAACTTAAACATTTGAAAACTTAATAGGCTCTCATGATGAAGAACTAATTTCTCGTTTGTTGATCGATGGAATCAAGAGAAGACTGAACTATATTATATAGAAATTCTCAACAACAAAAATAGTTCTAATTTATTATCATTTCCCACTGCACTTAGAGCTGTAGCAATTGAAGAATATGCTTGTTCAAAATTTTTGTTGCATGTTTATCATACGCTGTTAAATTTGCTCCTTTGAAATTTTCCCTTTTAGTCTTTAACCATTCTCAGCTTTTTTTTTTTCTTCAGCTCAAACAGAAGACTTCCATTAAACAATTTTCTGCTTTGAAGTGTTCTTAAATATTTTCTATCTTTTATAAATTCATGAAAAAAGAATAGTAGAATACAAATTTTCCAAAGGACAAACCAGTATTTTCATAATCTATCACTTCTATTTAACTAGCAAAACCCTCAACAACTTCAGGGGGAATTTTAACTTTTAGTTTTTGTAAGAGTTTTACAGCACTTACAACACAACAAGGTCATAAAAGTGCAGAAGATTAGTGGTGTTACAAACAAACAAAAAGGAGGAGAGATAAGGAGGATACATGTTTGATAGGACAAAAGAAGCAAGCTACACCATGAGCACCTACAACCACCCATGGAAATTCTAAACCAATGACATTGCAAGCACAGTGGAAAACAGAAACAGTTACCTCTGCAATGATAGCTCTTGTGGCAGCATTGTCCGGGGTGTAGAGTATCTTGCCACGGAGAACAGGCTTGAGGTATGTCCATAAGATGCTGCCAATAGAAGACTGGCGGATGGTGTTGTACATCTGCACACAGAACTCATCTGTTGAGAGCACAACCATCAGAAAATTTGATGAAACTCTAGTTAACAGTTTTAGAGCAATAACCTAACCTAAACTACAGATGTCATAGGGCTAAAGAAACCAAAAGAACAAAACTAACCAAGTAAGTAACAAATGAATTTCAAATGTTATATAGCTAAAGAAAAAAATGGAAAAAAACCCAAGTAAGTAAAAACACACGATAAAATAAGCAGAGCAGCCATAGCCAGTTTAAAAATCAGTATCCAGATTCAAAGATCTAAACTCAGGCCAAGTTTATCTGAGGTCATCTGAGTACAAATAAATGTGTCTATGGAGAAAACGAGTGAATAATAAATTTCACAATATAATGCCCAAGATGGGTCCACGAAAACCTTCTGGGTCTCTCCACAAGAGACAAAGTTGTTTTAACAAAATTACATAGTGGATATACCTCCATGATACCTCCTACATGTAGGGAAAAATAAACATTTTGTGTTGGAAGTGAAATCAACGTCACAATCAGGCAAATCCTTAAATAGATTGTCTGAACTTTGGAGAGACCCGAAGGAAATATCTTAACTGATTCCGTCCATTCGGCCGCTGACAGCGGCTCTGAGTTTTTCCACTGCGTCCATTCGGCCGCTGTGAGCGGCTCAACGAAATCCGAAACAAAGGTGCACTTTTTAACATAGTTCCTACTTTTTAAGTTGTCGAAAGGAAGTAGAACTTGTAAACAAACCTGACCTCAATCTCTGAGCGCCAATATCGATCGAAACTCCGTGAAATTCTTGCAAAAATCGTTGTTTTGTTGTTGCGATGTAGGCTAGATCTAAGGGTAAACAACACGGAGCCTGGTATAATAAAAAGGCTCTTCAAAGAAAGATATTCAACTAAATTTGTGAAATTCTTGCATAAATGTGTGCCAGGGTGATATCGCTACAATGTTGTGTTGATTTCTATGGATTATAAGGACTTGTAGAGCTGAGAAAATGCGGTAAGTCCAAAATTTCGAAGAGCTGTTGCGCAATTTTTTTTTCTCATTAGTTTTTGTCAGAAGGAAAATGTAATACAAACAGATTATAGGTCATTGTTATTGATATAAACAGATTTTTCTATTTATTCCCATCAGTTTGGTATATGACAATACCTATTAGAGTGACTTAGAGCTTCACAGTAATGCATTAAATAGATGCAACCCAGGTCTAAAACTGAGCAGGGAAAAATAACTCTGTCCAGAGCCTGAAAAAATCATGGACGGAATCAGTTAAAAGCACTTATTTAAAGAATTGGTTCACCATCGGTGATCTCAACATACTTTTTGATTTTTACTCAAAGATGTAGATACTACTAGTTTCAAAATGTAAACAACTTTGTACAACTGAATTTTTTCACAAATTTTAAACTTCGGTCATAAAGTAAAACCATGCTATGCAGTGACATAAGGAGCCACAACACTCAACTTGAGTCCCAGGCGTTCATATGACCTTATGAAGTCGTGACCACAGTAAAACCCTTTCCGGACTAAAAGCTAAGGAATGTGCAACTTTGTAACTCCTTTTGTTCATGATCTATAAACTGTCCACAAATTAAGATATTCTAAAGGCGACGACACCAGTTCAAGTTCAGTCAAGAGAACTTATTGACACACAGTTTTAATAACTTAGGTTTTTTTTTCAGCAATAGACTTGTAGGTAATTAGAAAAAAGAAAATAAGAACAGCAAACATAATGTGTGACCATACTCACACACAAGAGGAAAAGTAAACTCACTTGGAAGATCGTCAATGTCGTCATTGATATCGCCTTCCATCCCCTGTTCAAGATCTTCAGAGGTGGACACTATCACTCCTGGATCATAGTCCATGTCAAAGATGTCATCCACCTGCCGTCCACACATTGCCGGGGTCAAGTTCTCCAAGCTGACGAGAGCTGCAGATAAGGTATAGTCAAATGAGGCATTTTCTGCTGTTGTTTACATTTGTAAGACTAGAGTGTTGGGAAAAACAAAATATAGTAATGATCTAATGAATCATTTCTTTTTTTTAGATTTGTAAGACTAAAGAGTTAGAAAAACAAACAGTAATGGTCAGATGAAACATTTCTGTTTTACATTTCTAATATTAGAAGGTTTTAAAATTTCAAAGTAATGGTCGGAGAAGAATGTTACATTTTTGTTTACATTTTTTGAAAGACAGGAGAGTCAAAAATTGAGAAGACTGAACCTTTGTTCAGTTGTTTATGATTAAAGTTGGGGTAAGAAGTATTTAAAAAATGGTCATAGAAGGAGACATTTCCATTTAAATTTGTAAAATCAGAGTGTTGGAAAAACTAATTCATATTTGTTTTGGTTTGCAACATTCAGAGTTAGATACCAACACCACCCAGGAATACTCAAATGATGAAAGCACTTTAGAAAAAATTAACAGAAACACAGCGTAATGTACAACAATGCTGTGTAAAGGCAGATAAGTAATAGATTAATCATTAATAGAACAGCCTCTTGTTACAAACCATCTTTAATCTAAAGGAATGTATTGAAACAGAGCTTCATATTACGTAGTATTGATCCTAATATCACTCAACGGGAATATTCATACCAATAATTCTGCTCAAAACTATAATATAATAGAAAAAAGCAATCAATAGTCAAATTAGTAGGAGCAACAAGAACTTTCCATGAAAAATGTTGGAAACAGCAACAAAACATTTTTTTGCTTGTAACAGATGCAGTACACATAGAACACTGGACTGGACACTATATGTAAGAATTTAATGAATATTTAGCACATGTAGCCTATGTATTTTGACTATTACAGAAGAATTGGGTATAGGCACTCCTCTTACCACTTGTACTGCCTACTGAAAACGCATTCAACACTGATGACCCGTTTGGAGCTGACATGATGATGTCAGAGGCTGTCCGAAGTACTACTTGACCCCTATCAATTTTCTCCACCATGTCATCCAGTTCACTTTTGGTAATGTTGGTCGACTCAAAGAAAGCCGTATCCATGTGATGCACATACTGGAGAATCATGAATTGGTACAAAATGAGTTCATAATTCAGTAAAAATGTTGTTATGAAACACTTTCACTGCAGCAGTCCGTGGTTATATATGTATGACAGACAGATAGACAAGTATACTACTACGCAGACACAAAAACAGATAGAGAGATTGAATATCTATTAATCCCGCATTGCTCTGTGGCAAAAAGGCTTTTTATTTTGGTCAACATTCCTTCAAAGCCACAAAAATTTCACACGCGGAAAATAAAGTAATATTTTATCGAAAAGTTATCATATGTGTATGATTTTACTGAAGTAGAATAACATCATCATATTTTGGTGGGCTGTTCTTGTTTTGGCTTACTGTCCTCTTTACTTAAGTCAAAAGATATTTTTGTATAGAAATGTTTTTTTCTTTCAGATTTGTTAAAAACTGAGTCCAACACTCACCAACTGCAATTTGAAAATCATTTCAGGTGTTTTTCCTCCTTCTTTTCACTGAGATAAACTGAAATACAAAGTTTCTACTACTCATTAAAGAAAACACCCATTATATGACAAAGTCAGAGTGATTAGGCTCATACAATTATAAAGAAAGACTTACTTTAGTCACCAAATCACCAATGTCCAAATATGGAGTCAAAGCTTTTAGCAAGTTCACTAGCTGGTCATCACTGAGGGAGCAGAAAGAGGCACGGATTTCCCTGAGAGTCGCCTCTGTGCTGTTGAGAATGACGAGTTTGTCGACGACTTCATCACAAGTGTATGCCTTCATGTCTTCCACTTCAGTCAGCTGAAACATGCGGATAAATCAAATACATAACATGAATAGAAAATGTAACGGTATATTTCAATATACATCAGTAAATTTAGTATGTAAAAAAGACCACAGAGCAATAAGAGTACTTTCAGACTGAAAGTTTTACATAGGGCACAATATTTAGATGTCAAAATGTTATTTCATTGACGTTCTAAAAAATTGTTGTCGTCCATAAAATGCATAAATCTTTGTTCCTATAGACAAAACAAGAGTTAAAAGTGCTAACATTATTTTGAACATAAAACGTCTCCTGCAATCTGGTAAAATGCTTCACCTCCAGTCTTTAACAAAACTAAGTAATGTCATTTTTATTCATATATTGGGGACACATAATTTGTACCAAAAGATTTTACTTAAATTCAAAGTAATTACAAAAGAATCCTAATTTTGCACATTATTATTTACAATTTGATAAGTGAATTCAGGCACTAAATGTTGCTACTCTTCAACCAATTTCTTGGTGTATCTACATAATTTCTCACCAGTTTGAGTTTGAATCTTCCATCCATTATTGCGTCCACATCTGTTTCATCAAGGCCAACACTGTTGCTCAAATAATTCTTGAGGTAATCTGGATCTTTGACAAGGTCTTTGATTTTAACTGTGAAAACAAAGTAAAACAGTGGAAAAATTATTAATTTTGCTTGTTACATTCATCAGAAGCTAAAAATTCTTTCTGACTCATGAAAGTGGACCTTCCCAAATTATTATTGAACGCTAAAGATTTTGCATATCTTCCTCACCCTTGTATGTACTGCCACATAAATAGCTCTTGAGATTTAAAAATTTGGTCATTTTGGAAATTCATAACATTCTAAAAGCCAACCAACAAATTAATAGCTAGTGAAAAAGAAACAAAAACTGAACAATTATTGCAGAAATATACGAGCTGTTATTAAGGCATCACATTCATCTTTGCTGTCCAACTGTTGTGAGCAAAGAATATGAGACAACGAGAACACGGCAAGCATATACAAGTAGAATGTATAAGAAAAACTCAAAATTATTTTTAAAGATACACCATAAGGGGAAATTATTCATGTGCATGTTGTAAAAATAAATCCTGAAACACAATCTATATTATTCAAGACAAAAAGAGTGAACACTTACTTTCATTTAAGAATGCATTTTGGAGGATGTCCAGACCCATGATACCATCTATGATGCGTTCAATGTCATTAACGATGGTGTAACCAATGCCTTGGGGCACCAACTGCCTTATGTCATCCAATATGTTCCTCAGACTTTATAGGAAATGATAAAAAAAAGTGAATTAAAGATACCAGTATCAACAAAAATGTCACATGTGTGCAAACTGAAAAAAAAAGATACAGACACTTGATTTAAACTTAAATCACCTTAGTGCATTTATCACTGACAAATATAGATCAAAACCTGTACTCCTTCACTGTTAATCCATCTCTTTCTACCTGCACAAAAGCTTGCAGAAACCTCTACTTGATATCTAAATTACCTTATAATGCAAAAGCATTATTTAGAGAAAAAAATGACTTTGGAGCTCAAAATGAAAATGAACGCACAGTAAAAATCGTACTTGGTGAACTTCAGTGCTATCTCTTACCCTACAAGACCATTTTCCTCACTGTGACCTAGTCATTTTCGAAGTTATTTTTTCCTATCTGACTTTTGGCAGTTATTTAACTTACCCGACTGTATTTTCAAAAATGTAATTTTTTCTTCATTTTAAAGAGGAATCAAAATGTATTATAGGGCCTATATATTAAATGCATGGAAATCAATTTTGAATCAGACAGTACAAAGAAGAAAGTAACAGAGTGTAAAATAGTGGAGTCTGCTAACAACTCTTGAACACCTGTGTGAACAAGTAATTTTTGTGCCTTGTTGTATGTGTATCATTGTGCATGAATGTAATGAGTGCATTTTTGTGTTGATGCTGAATCTTTGTGGGTTGATGTTCTGGTTTATCCACCAATAATTTCTCTAAAGGATCAATAAAGTTTGTCTCATGTCAATTTTGTTTTCATACTGAACCGCAAAACGGTGCTCATAACTATTAAGCATAGGCTGCATGAGCCACACAATTCAACTTCCAGTAGGCAATGAGTTAAAACTGACCTTTGTGCCAGTCTTACAAAATCATTGTTCTCGATGATCTTATCAACCACATCCAAGTTCTGCGTTAAACTGTCGATGTCCAGACCACTGAAGACTGTTGAAGTTAGCTGGATGATATCCTGAAAACTGTCTATCATAGTGACCACTTCCATTGTTAGTCGCTTAATCAGTTCTGCTACATCCTTGGAATTCTTTGACAGTAACTGGGAAGGCAAAATGGTCGGCATCTTAGCACATAAACCTGTGAGGTACTTTCTTTTTAGCTGAACAACACTAACAAGGCAGAAAAAAATACAATAATAATTATGTAATTGAACTATTATGTGTCGAAACTTTTGATACAGACATGCTACTGTGTTATCTACATAGGAAAAAATAGAAGTCAAAGCATTATAGGAAATGTTTGAGTGAAATATGATTAAATTCGCCAATGGATATTTCTTGACCGTTTACATACTAGCAAAAGCACAGGGATTTTTTCAAAGCTTGAAGTTTTTATGTGATACTCAAAGAATACGTACATATACATTTGAATGTCCTGCAATGAAATCCTACAATACCATTTTTGAAGTCTGGTTAACCTGATACTATTGTCTCTGACAAGGCAAAACAAATTCCAGAACTGACTTGATTTTGCTCTCTTTAAACAATTGTAGTTAATGACACATTTTCTTACAAAACGCTACAAAAGCAGTTGATCCTTCATGGCAAAGTGTTGGGAGAGGCGGTTGAGTGAATTTGAACACAATACAGTTGGAGAACAGAAAAATTATCTATCAATCCAAATGCTAAAATGAGAGGAATTGCTTTCTTTTGTGTGAAAGAAATCATTATTATCTTGTGTGCGCATGTGCTTTTTGTTGTTGTTTCTTCATCTTTCCGATCTCCATTAACAAGTTTGCAATATATCCTTTTTTACGCTTTGAAAAAAATTACGAGGTCTGCAGTTGAAGATACTCACTTCAGCAATATCTGAATTACTGTGTGAAACATTTTTCATGAATTCCACAGTATCAATAATGTCACTAGTACACAGCAGTTGGCTGACTTCACTTATGTTGACAGAAGCATATTTTGGCAGCTGCAGCACACTAGACAGCTGATCCGGGCTGCACATCAATCCCACCAATGTTTGTGTGGGCTGGTCAAACAGATAAGCCTGTGAAAGGACAAAATTATTTTTTAGGGTAACTGTAAAACAAAAGTTTAACCAAAGCAAGCAAAACTCATTGCATTCAATGAAATGATAAAATGGCATTGATCATGAAATTAGTGAGTTCGACTATTCAAACAGGCCTATTCGATGAAAAATCTTTTTTTCTTGTGGTTCAGAAATACCCCTTCCCAAGTAAACTGATTATTTTTTTCAAAATCTTGATTGCAGTTCTTCAGTGAAAGTAAGAGCAGAATTTCTATCTTGAGCACTGATGAAATATTTTACCTTGTATGATTTGTTTTTCTGAAAACACCAGAGTGGAAAATTGATTTCATTTTCAGTTACTTACCATATAATTAATTGTTTTATGCCTTTCATATCAGTAAAAAACGTTTAAAAACCCAAACTTATAGACATAATCAGAAATAATGTTGAAACCTCTGATGGAAAGCAGTGTTAAACTGTATTCCCCAATTCCATACCGGTTCTCAAGTAACATATCATGAGAGAAAAAAGTGTAAAGAAAAACAATCTACAGAAAGTTAATCAAGACTCACCCAATTGCTGTTGACAGTGGCATTCACAAAAGCATCAACCATATCTTGAGAAAATCCCAGTTTATCACGAAGATAATCTGCAGCTTGTGTTGGGTCACTGAAGAGCTGTCTTAGGTATAGAAGCACTGAAAATTATGTGCAGAAAATACAATCGATTGCATTTTGTCAAACAAATGTTTCATGAAAAAACTTACATATTTCCTTCATAAATCATATTTAATTAGTAAACAAAAGTTTAACACTGAGGAAATATGTTAACTTCTATTAAATCCCTACATCAAACCTAAATAAATTAGGTACATTTTACCCTCTATCACTGCCATGGAGCATACAATATAATATCTTATGGGTCTGCACTGTAAAAAATAAATATCTATACCAGAGTCATCTTTTCACTCTAACAGAAAATCTACCTCTGAAACATAATTGATTTGAGACTTTCAAAAGTAATGGCAGTATATGAACAACTACAAATCACTGAGCTTTTTCTTAAACAAACAAGCACAAATAAGATTTCATATCAGAACACTTTTAAGAAACAAATTTACACCAAAATAAGACAGGTCTCATTAAAAACTAATGATGAATAATATTGGAGCCATATGTAGAATTCAACATAATCATAATTACCATCATCGCCTGAAACAATTCTGCTTTTAAATTTATTTACCATACTTAAATGTTTTGTACAGACAAAATATACATTTAATTGTATTGATCATACAATTTCTAAGTACAGTCACCACTTACTATGGTTGTTACTCTCTTGCACTGAGTCAAAGATGAACTCAAAGAACGGAGCCATATCTGGACCATTCAACAATTTCCTCAATGCAGGCATTTGCATCACAGTTACCAGGTCCTTGATAAGGTCCATGCTCCTGAAACATTCACGGCAGCAAATGATTTGTATATATATATATATATCAGTAAACATATGTTGTGTTACGTGTCAGGCTGAAATAGACAATCCAAAAACCTGAGCAAACTGAAACTGACAATGTTTGACTCCATTAACTGATTCAGCCCACAGAGTCGCTCACATTGGCTGACTGTCTCTTGTGTTTTGACACAGAGCCGCTATTCTTTGCATCACTTTCCTCTCGTTTTTTTGTCCTGACTGCTTACATTTAACCCTTTTTCTGGTTTCATAGAACAGTACTTTGTATTCTGAATATTTTTAGTTTTATAAAATTTATTTATTTATTTATTAATTTTTTGTGAGGCCACTCGTGAGGTCACGAAGCCGTCACAAATTATTTGTGTCCAGAGTCAAAACTATTTGCCGGCTGAATCAGTTAATACTGTTGAATTAAATAATACAGCATATCTTCTTTTGGTATGTTGAGTTATTTGAGAATAACTGAAATGAGAACATGATTTACTTAGAATACAATCCAAATGTGTATGGCTTTAGTGTCCTCCTATTGCCCTGACCTATGTATCAGAACTTTCATTAAAAGTCATTAAATATATACAAGCTTCAAATAAAATCATAATTACATTGTGCTGAAAATAATCAAGACATTACATCAGTTTTCACTGCAACAATCATAGAAAACATCGCAGCTTAGTACAAACAATCCTTTATTTATCAAACTAGTTTGATTTCTGTTTATAACACTGACATTTCTTAAACGTTGTCAGTTCACAATAGCATTGGATATCCGGTTAACCTTTTGAGCCCTTGTCACCAGTATCCTGGTGCCGCATGCCGGTCCATGGGAACAGCGGTGAGCAAGACACTATTTTGTAGATCTTTCTGAGTTAGATGCTAGTACTGTCATGGACTACCCTGAGAGGGATATGGAATAATATGATTCTGATGATTACATATCGCTCAGGAGCTCCGAAAGAAGGGCATGGTGGCATCAGGAGGTCAGGACTCAAAGGGTTAATGACTGGGCCAGTTAACCTAGAACTTACTCGCTGAAAGAAGAGAGAAGATGTCTGAATTTGGCTTCACTGTGGTCGGTGCACTGCATCAGTTTGTTGACATCAAGACCTTGGCCTGTGGCTGTGAGGTTGACAAGCCAGGTCAAGCTAGTGCTGGTTTCCAGTGGGGCTGAACAGTCCAGCGTAGACGGAGGGTTGACAAACTCCTCGACAAACTGAGATAAGTAAAAGACAAATATATATCAATCGTTCAATGTCATTTCAAACAAACTTACAATGGGCCACTTTGAATAAGACTTCTTTAGAGAGGTGGGAGGGGGGGGGGTTCTTTTTTTCTATGAAGACTGATATTGCATTAAGAAGAAAACCAAACTAACAAACAGAATTCTTTCCTTGTTTATTTAACCATCAAACTAAACTACGACATACTACATTAAAATTATCAGTAACAATCCTCAACATTTGCAGTTATTTCAAAAACTCCAAACCTTGTAAGGAACAACAAAGCCATACATTAACCAAGAAAACCAATTCAAGATGAAACCGATTCTGTGCTATTTTGTTTCGTTTTAGTAAGATTTTATGGCGCTCACAACAGCATAAGATCATATGAGTGTCAAGGGGTGGATGTCAATAGAGACATTCAAACGGGGAATCAGGCTTACTCTGCTCACCTCTCTAGCCTCCACAGCACAAAGTATACTTCGACTATAAAGGAACCCTGGAGATAGTGGTTCACAAGAGAGTGACAAACATACAAAAGAAGTAGAGGAAAAAGTGCTGTTACTATGGAGGAGGAAAGAAAAAGCAGCAGTTTTGGGCTGTTTATTTATTCAAGTAATAAACTGCCTTTTAAAAAGACAAAATAATGTTTGCAAATAGCTTCTTATTGTGTGGAGAACATCAGTTGCATCAAAATTTAACATGCTTGTATACAAACATCAGCACACAGTCACTTTGACTTGCCTTTCACTAAGAGATTTTGGCTAAAGTTACTCACCTCGGTGATGCTGTCAAAGATGCCAAGGGAATCAAGATAATTTGCTGCTGCAATAATGTCAATTTTGTTTCCACTCATCAAAGCACAAACCAGTTCATCCATTTCTGAGGGAAAAGAAAAAGGTTTTCTTTACAAGGATAAGATAAAAAAATAATGTCAATACAGTATCAAGACTTCATTGTCAGCATATCTACAGCGGCTTTGCTATATCTAAACAGTCTATGCCAATAGCTGTTTTTTATATTTGCACGTTGATAGAGACAGCTGACAAGAGACTGTATAAATGTTTCTTAAATGTGTTGATCAACTGTCTTTATAGAATGCGACAGCTGGATATTTTGCTCACTGTCCTCTCCGGTTTCCACAGAACTTCATACTTTTGTGTGGTCAAGTAGGAGGATACAGTGACTGATGGTCTGGACAACAGTGAAAAAAAAGAGGTAAAACAGTATAGGTTTAACACCCCTACCAACACTTTAAGGTTATTTAAGAGGTGGGACCTCCGAGTCCTACGAGTCCTCCGAGTTTAACATCCATTTTCGAAAGGACTGAGCACAAAGGGAAATTTGTGTTAAGTGCCTTTCCTGAGGGCACAATGTCAGACCAAGCAGAGGCTTGAACCCCGAACTCAGAAATCTCATGATTACAGGTCTGGTACCCTCACTTTTAGGTTACAGACGCCACTGGACAATAGTGGTGACTTGAATGAATTAATCAGTTGAAGAATGATATGTAGCAATGACATGGCCAAAATATGTATCATAACACAGGGCGTGAAAATGTTCTATTTGCATCAATAAGTTAGACTTTTTATAACAAGATTTTATTGAGGACAAATTTTCCAAATATCAAAAAGTGCTAGAGATGTTACCAGTACCTGGAACTAAGTGGACCAGATCTGTTAGGAGTTTTGTGGCCGTGATGATTCTGGCCAACAAAGGTCTGGCTTCCAGGAACGTTTGAGTGTTGTTCATATACAGGATCATTGAGTTGCACAACGTCACCACTCTGTGGAAACAAAAATACTTCTTCTGTAATACAAAGATCTTAGGAAAGACTAAACAAAAACACTTCTTCTGTAATACAAAGATCTGAGGAAAGACTAAACAAAAACACTTCTTCTGTAATACAAAGATCTGAGGAAAGACTAAATAAAAACACTTCTTCTGTAATACAAAGATCTTAGGAAAGTCTAAACAAAAAGACTTCTTCTGTAATACAAAGATCTTAGGAAAGTCTAAACAAAAACATTTCTTCTGTAATACAAAGAACTGAGGAAAGACTAAACAAAAACATTTCTTCTGTAATACAAAGATCTTAGGAAAGACTAAACAAAAACACTTCTTCTGTAACACAAAGATCTGAGTAAAGACTAAAAAAAATAAATCAAAACTTAATATCAATTGTTTGACCAAAGTCAGTAGTGTTAGTGCAGAAAAGCTGAAGTCTCTAGTTTGTAAAAACTCTTTGACCTCTGCAATTAGGCTATATTCTTCTACAACTCATAAATTTTTATGTTTAGTAATGAAGCTTTTTCATTTGTCTAAAAAGCAAAAAAATAATCCAAGTGAGGCAAATCGTCTGTTGACCCATCAGGGTAGGCTATAGCTTATAAAATTGTAGTTTGGAGGAGAGTGTGCAGAGAGTGAATTTGACCATTGTAAATTTACGAAAAGAAATGGAGATGTTTAAAAGTTTAATTTACACAAAATTTATAAGAAAAAAATTGCACATTAGTATCCTCTGTCTGTCCCATGATAACTCATTCACGTCATGATACAGCAATCTGTTGAACCCATTTCATATACGTATGAGCTTATGGGCTACTATGTCAGTGCTAATAACGTGCACATAGTAAGTAAACAAATTGGACAGATTAAATGATTTTTTTTCTACACCACAGTAAAACATAGATCTACGAACGTGAACATTTAGAAAATATTCTCACTGTGAGCTTTCTGCACTTTGTAAAGAGGTGAGAGTGTTCAGCACTGGTGTTAACCACGTCATGACCGAACCCTCGTCCATCTGAGCATACTGCAGCTGTTCTCCCATGTCGATGAGCCGCAAGACTGAGGAATGAAACGCCTCCCACACTGACACGCGACTGCTCTCGTTGAACTGGCTGTTCAATAGCATGTCAAGCTGTTGAAGAAGACAGCATAACTTGTATAAATATAATATAACGTAAACTTGTTTTCTTCTGTGGATGAGACAGATATTGAATTATAAAGAAATAAAGAATCAGATTTAATTAAATCATCTAACAGCCACTATTTTCTTCAACATAATGTTCTTGAACTAGATCTAGTGCAAAACTAGTGTGTGAGTTTGTGTGTGTGTGTGTGTGTGTGTGTGTGTGTGTGTGTGTGTGTGTGTGTGTGTGTGTGGGTGTGTGGGTGTGGGTGTGGGTGTGAGTGTGGGTGTGTGTGTGTATGTGAGTGTGCGCATGTGTGTGTGTGAGAGTGTGTTGACATGAGCATGTGAATGTATGTATTTACAATACCGTAGCCAATTTCTCTTCTTGAAAATCAATACAATGTTATCTTATTGTATATTATCTTGAACTCAGAATTTAAAGACAATCTTCTTTAAAGAGTTGCTTACTTGAAGCAGCACGTCACCAGCTCTGAACAGAGACAGGAACTCAAGGAAACTGGAAGACCTCTGCTCCACCGCCTGGCACAAGTGCTCTTGGATCCGAGTCACATCCGTTCCTTGAGGGAAGCTGAAATAGGTACTCAGCAAAGAGTTTCCTTTGCAGATCAGGTCCCATGAGTCAGTCAGGGAAAATTGGTAAAACTGTGGACAGAAATATATTGTATATCATCTGCTGAGAACTATAGGTTTGGAATTTTTGTTGTGAGAAAAATCGATAAATAAGTGTAAAAATGAGACACAATGCGAAACTACAAATGTGGCAGCATGCTGGGAGGGTTCATTTGATATTTACAGATATGATGGAATATCATTTGAGCCAATTTGGCTGTTTTTGATATTTTGGCCAAGATGAACACGGTCATTTCTAACTCTCAGATGACAATGTAAGAAATTGAAGCTAAGGACAGCCTACAACACAAAATGCAAAGACAGATGAAAGCTTTTTTAAGGATGTTATGGTTGTAATAATGGGACAATTGTAGTTTTTGCTATTAAAATAAAATATAAAGTTAAAATATGTTGAGCTGTAGTTAACTGTGAGTCGTCATGGCAACATTCACATTTTGCTAGGAAGAGTCTAGAACAAAAGGGACACAGCAATGCAGTAGAAGCAGTACACCGCACAAAACTATCAACCCTCTCTCCACTTCATGGACGAAATTAACTAAGAACAGCACAGCTTAGAACTGCATGACAGCAGCCATAAGTGCAAGAAATTGGTCTTAGGCAGAAATCTTGGTCAAGAATATTTCATTTTCAATTAAATGAATAAATATTCATCTGACTGCGATGAATAGACTTTTCTCTCATTGCAGTAAATAAACGTTAATTTCCTTTCAAACAACTATTTATCAGTCCCATGGTCAAATCAGTTTAACCGTGCTACTTTCCTATTGATAACATTGGCTCATAAAAAGTCTACCCAATCTTCCTCACAGAAAACAAATGACAATCATTACAATAATAATAATAGTCCTACAGGCAATAATAATAATAGTAATAATAATAATAATAATAATAATAATAATAATAATAATAATAATAACTGCATTGTGTAGTCCATTTCCACACTCTACATTATGCTCTATGCTTTACAACCATTTATATCCCAGCAGACCATAGATAACTCAGAAACATTCTCGGCTTCCCAGGAAGCATACAGTTCAAGCTGTGGATTTCATGCACACATACACTGACAAACTGACAAGATCTTTCATTTCCCATGGCCAGGTATCTATTTCCACCTTGATGAAGTAAGGAAAATTTGTGTAAAGTGCCTTTCCCAGGGACACAACATTGGGCTCCTGACAGGATTTGAACCCCCGACTTTTTGGTTGAGAGTCTGAGAGTCTTACCGCTAGACCACAGTCCGGCAAGGAAAACAATTTTGAAAATGTTGCCTCATTGCTGAAAATTTTTCAAACAAAAATGATAATGATATAATACAATGATTTTCACCCACTTCAGCATTGAAGCACATACCAGGGCGGGGTTGATGCTTGCAGTTAACACCTCTGCTGAATTTGAAGTCCCAAAAACGTTGTTAATAAGGGATGAAACTCTGTTGGAATCAGGCAGGACATCTGACAGACGTACGCTTGCATTTTTATCTGGATGTAGAATAAATAGTAAAATAAATATAAATTCTACTCTGCATGCAAAAATGGACAGTAAAATATATATAATTTCTGCTTGCTTTCAAAAATGTGTTTCAAAAGGGTTCCCTTTCAAAAGATAAAACTGTCAACAAAAATGAAAATTAACCTGGACTAACATCAAAACAGGAAAAAGTTGGAATTTTATTTAAAATTTATCAAAACTATCCATACTAACAGGTTCTGATATGAAAGGGACATGAAGTGATAAATTCTTTTACAGAAAAATCCAATCAGTACTGTATGGATTGCTTTAACTGATTTTTCCCAAGAGAGTCAGTTCATTTTCAGATTAAACTTCACTTACTAATATGATCAATGTTGTTGCTGATGAAGTCCAAAGAAGATGATGTGAATCGCAAAAATTGCTTGAATCTGATCCAGTCATCAGAGGGTGCAGTCATTGCCTCTGCAACTTGCAGGTACGACAGGCCACTAGAATAACAGGATTGTATATTTTTTAGTATTTGACATCAAGGTATATCTCAGATGCAAAAAATGAAAGAATGTACATCAAAATTATACATACAAAATGCAGGGCAGAGAACAATTTGGAAAAAAAAGAAATGCAAGATGTGAACATTTAAAAAACCAAAAAGCTCTTGGATAGAATCTGATACAGGTTTCTCTTTCCAAAAGATGTGAACATTTAAAAAACCAAAAAACTCTTGGTTAGAATCTAATAAAGGTTTCTCTTTCCAAAAACTGAAGTGCATTATACTCAATACTGATATTCCAACAAACAAAAAATTACTCCCTGGTGACAGAAAATGGGGAGTTATGACCCAGTGGGACTCAGCAGCTTTCACACCAGTGTGTTGTGATTCAAACTTATCAAAGTGAATTTTACCAAATACCAGCTGCTCAAGCCTTTACATACATCACACAAAAATGTTACTTGACCAGACAACTTAGTGTAAAGCGCATAGAGCCTGCTGTTGAGCGGGGATATGCGCTATACAAATGCTATCTGTTATTATTATTATCATTATTACAACTCTTTGTTTTGAGTGCAAATAGAAGTGTTGATGCAACATACAAAAAGTGGAACATAAACGCCCAAGTAAGAAACTGAAAAGCAGAACACATTTCATAATAGGTCTGTGCAGTAAAGAACAATTATTTTTCAGGTTGGTAAAATGTTTGAAAGTGGTCAATTTGACTAGATTCTATTAAAAAATCTTTAAGAAAAAACAGTCATTTTGTTGTGGTTAAGAAATATCTGTACCAGAGGAAACTGATCAAGTTTTTCAAAATCTTGCTGCTGTTCTTTAGTACAAGTGAACTCAGAGATTGATATTAATCAGTTTTCTCTACATCTTGAGTCATTCCTTAAGAAAAATGACACTCATAGGCTAGTGCAAGCGTACCATTGTATTATATGGTAATATGCACAGATGTGTGTGGAGGACAGGATGTGTGAGAAAGTGTTTGTATAAGGGTATGCACAAACATGTGCACATGCGTGTGTGTGCATATTTGGGGGGGGTTTTTGTGTGTTTTTTGTGTGTGGGGGGGGGGGTGGGGTTGTGTGTGTGTGTGTGTGTGTATGTGTGTGTACGTGGTGAAACAGCAAACCATTGTGCCAGGATCTGGACAATAAAGATGTATCTATCTTATCTTATCTTAAAGACACAGTTCCACCACTGACCTCTCCAGAGTCTTGTCAAACAGTATGTCTTTGACCGCATCCCATGTTGTTCTCACATAAGTCAGACTAGATTGGTCAACCTTTTTAAGAGTCAAAAGGGAAGTCAAACGCTCCAGGTTAGCCATTAGCTCCACCCAACCAACTGACTGATCAGGCATAGGGTCAGATGATGACCTTCCATTCAGAGACGATATCTGAAAGACAAGAGTAGCATCAATTATAAGACATGAATAGCTCACAAAACCATGAAGAGTAACTTAAAAAATGATTGTTTAAAACTGTTCTGTCTTAAAGTTAAATAATCTTATAATCAAATACTTATTTTTCCATAGCTTAGTTCAACAAAACATCCTTAACACAATTGTGAGAGTCTGAGCCAAAAGAAAATATTTTTCCACTTCAAATGAGAAACTTGACTGAAGTCACAGATTGTGGAGATGTGTGACAAACATTTTACCCATAACGAAATTGTGTAAGTCTTTATTGGAACATAAGCCAAATGAAAATGAACTGCACTGACGAAATGAAACTGTCTTTAATGTAAGACTTACCTTCTCAAATAACAGAATGATTTCTGCTTGTGAGAGTCCTGCTTCTTTCAACTTTGGTAGCCACTTGGAAGGTTGAAGGGAGCAGAATACATCTCCAACGGTCAAATTTGAATTTGAGTGCACTGGTTCTGTACTTATCACATTTCTGCAGATATCTCCAATGTTGGCTTCCAAACGCTTCACCTATAAAGACAAATAGACATGCAACTGCTATTATTAGATGCTGCTACTATACCAGTATCCTCATCAATAGAAGGGGTTTCAACCATTTCACATGAGAAGCTTACGGAAGATTCTTGGAATAAGATAGGAAGGCAAGGTAACCAAACAGAGGTACTGGAAATATCAGGAGTTCTCATGTTATTTGCACTACTCATGTAGCACATAATCAGAGCATATTGCTGAAGATGTTTTCTTCTCCCTGTAAGTGAGTCCAGGTTCATTGAACCCCCATTCTGGTTTACACATTGAGTTGGTTAATATTGTGTGAACTACAATAATGGAAGGAACTCAATCTCCAAAAGAGCATTTCTCTGTACTAAGCCAACAAGATTTTAAACCCTGTCATTCCCAAAAAGGAAATGAAAGCTAAAATTTTCTCCCCTAGGAGAAATAAAATAAAGTGTTTCTGTCATGCCTAACTTCACAACATACAAAGTAAAGATTCTTAGACACAAATATTTTAAAATATAAATTGTGGAGAGTGAACTTTACTAAAATTGAATCAAAAAGTTCACCTGTGAGGATAGGTAGACAGTTTCAATCACTGAGTAATGAAGGTCAAAATCGAGCAGAGTAGAAGCAAGATTCAACAAGCTCTCAGGGTCTTGCACAATCGTTTCTAGAGTCATGCCATTTGCTGAAAAATAAAAGAATAAAATTGGTCTTGCGATGTGTAATAATTGTCAAAAAACAAATGTTAGCAAAATGAAACTTAATTGATAATAATTTATGAAACAATTTAGCCTTTCAATTAATACTGCATTAATAAATGATATGCTCAAAACAAAGAAGAGAGACTTGACATATAGACAAGTAAATATAGCCTTCGTAAACAGTAACTTCTAGGATTCAAAATTCAAATTCTAAATGTCGAGAACAAGAAAAAAATGCATAATGTAAGTACAATTGTTAAACCTAACTTCACAACGCACAAAGTAAAGATTCTTAAACACAAATATTTTAAAATGTAAACTGTGGTGGTCAATGCATGCCAAACAGCAGAATATAGAATCTATGACCCATATCACTTGCAATTGTAATTGTAAATGTTATACCCCACCCCCCTCGCTGAACATAATTTAGATCATAATTAGAAGGTGGGCTGTTTCAACCCTTCCAGTCAGGACAAAATCTGGGCTGAGAGAGAGACAACATTTCAGCAAGCTGACAAGAAACTTAAAATTATAAAAAAAGAAACCCTTCCCACATAAAAATTAAACTCATGTCCTTTGCATGTGATGGCAAAAAACAAACCATTACACCACAGTCACAGACACCATTGACCCATCTCAAAATTAACGGTTCTTGTTTAATTACCTTTTAGAGCCTCTAGAATATCCACAATGGGCATTACAGCAAAAGTGTTCAGTGCAGACATGATCTCCATGGCTTCTGGCTCCTGTTGCAGAGGACCTTCCAGTGCAAGGCCAGCCAGCTGAAGGAGCCGGAAAATTCTGGAAGCATAATGAAAAAAGTTGAAATTCATTCTCACCCCTTTCATTGGTCATATAATTCTTCAACGTCTTGCAAACTTCTCAATTACAATTTTAAGACAACAGATTTTCATAGGTTTTCATTAATGTGTACAAATGAGTGTGTGTGTGTGTGTGTGTGTGTGTGTGTGTGTGTGTGTGTGTGTGTGTGTGTGTGTGTGTGTGTGTGTGTGTGTGTGTGTGTGTGTGTGTGTAATCTTATGTGTACACGTAGACTACATATTTGCATGTCTGAAGGTATGTGCAAGTGTACAAGTGCATACACTGACACAAACATCTTTAGTCTAATAACACCCCCCCCCCCCTCCCGCCAATACATTGTGATATCTACTTCATTGGAATAAAGTAGAATTAGTAAGTCAATCATTTTTGGTAATGTTTTCTTTATTATTAATTAACTTAGAGTTTACTCAATGATCTATTCTGTGTTCAAATGGAAACAAGTAAGTTTTTTAAAAGAATGATAATTGTTTCACAAATGTATTTTATAATTTTTGTTAAAGTTTCATTAGTTACTCATATACTCTATGAGTCAATACCTCACTCTCATATTCTGCTCTGTTCTCAACGTATCAACAGTAAATATTTTAAAATGAACGACAAAGTTTTTCTTACTGTGCAGGGTTTGTAGCAATGTCTTCCAGGTAGTTCAAAGTTTGGGAGAAATCAAAAAGGTCCTGGAGTTTTGAGCTGACTGCAAGTGATGAGTTGGCTATTGCCTCTACAACTGAAGCAAACTCTTGAACATTTTGTGAGAAGCCAGTAATGTCGGGAGTGATGCTTGAGTTGCTCCAAATCTCTGTCAGCTGAAGATGACAAGGCAATAATTACAAATCTTTCATATTAGCAGCAATAGAATTGTTTTTTCATCACCCATAGAAAGGTTGTACATGGACAAAAGTTAAGTTATGGAATAGTGTAAAATAAAAGGAGGACGAGGGGAGGAGAAAACAGGAGAGCAAATAAGAAACAGCGTGGGATGAATGAGAGATTCCCCTCTGTCTTTGGGCTTTCAATCTAAATTTTTGTGCAATATCTTTTTTACCCCAGCCGAGAAAGTCAACAACATCATTCTATGCTGTGACTTCTCCTTTAATGGATAAAGTCCTTTCAGTTGCAATGTGAGTTCGATGTACTGTAATAGTATTGTCCAAAGTGATCATTCAATTTTACATTTTGCACCTCAAGACATTGTGGTTGTTATATAAGGCTCAAAATAAGGTTTTAAATTTTGAAGTAAATTTCATGAGAATGCTGAAATACCTGAGCCCGCAACTTGTCATAATCCACAAAGTTCTCAATCTCTGACATGACAGTGTCTGTGACGGTAGAGCAGATGACTGTGGACACGTCTTTCACGGTGTTGCTAGGAGTGGGCTGGCCTGTCAGTTCTGCGGCCACTCCCCCAGGCTGACCACATAACACCCCAGTCCTGTCCATATCTTGGAAGAGTCCAATCAGCTATAGAAAAGGAATACAACAGCATTTCAATTGCAAGCGTATGTCATGTAGGCAAAGGTAAAAAATCCTTATTTGTATCACAGAATCAACATTCTTAAAACAAATAGGCCCCCACCCTCTCTCTCTCTCTCTCTCTCTCTCTCTTTCTCTCTCTCTCTCTCTCCCACAACTCTTTCTCTCTTGACACTTTCTCACCTTCACAGAATAAATCTGATTATAGGTACAAAGTTACCATTAAAACACTTGAGAGCATTAAATGATCTTACTGTGTTATCGACCTTAAAATGCTAGTTTAAAATCTCTAATTAAAAAAATAGTAATCTGTCACAAAATAGGACTTATTATCCTACTGCAGGACATGTAAATTTGGGGGTAAGCAAGAAGTTATCACCTTTGCAAGATCAATTTCGTTGTTGAGCCATGCTTGGGCAATGTTCTTTCCCATTCGCATGTATGCCTCTATGAGCTGTGCCAAGCCATCAGCATTGTTCAACAAAGTGGAAACACTAATCGAGCCACCTGAGAATGAAAAAAAAGACAGTGAAAATGTTTAAGAATGTATAAGTACATCAGGACCAAGTATAGAAACTGGACATAGCAGTCTTGCTCTCGTAACAATTAGCCTATTTCAAATGATGAACAAGACCAAAATCAACTTAAAAAAAAAAAAAAGAAGAAGAAAAATCAGAGTGAGTTACATGTAAAACTACAAAACATTAAATAATTTTATAAGGTGTAGCCACAGTACATAACAATGGCAAACAAGGCCAGTAGTAACCTCTAAATTCAACAACACAGGTACTGATAAATGGCATTAATCGTGTGAGGGAAGAGTTGTGAAAACAGTAAAATTCCAGCACTGTATTGTGCCATATTCACCCAGTTAACATGCCTTCTTACCATCGTCCATTAAACTTCTACCATCTTAATCATCTTCTTATAATTAGTACTCCTATGACCTTTAAAGCATGCATTAGAATACCGATGAGTTACAGTCAGAATACTGAGGAATTATCAACCTTAACACTATTAATGTTTATAATTACTGTTCATTTATATTATGCATGTGACTGTGAGCCTGTTTATGAGTGCAGGCACACAATTGTATTATTATGGTTATGTCCACAGATGTGTGGGAGAGAGGATATGTGAGGGAAGAGTGTGTGTGTATGTGGGTGTCCACATGTGTGTGTGTGCATGTTTTTGTTTGTTTGTGTGTGTGTGTGTGTGTGTATGCATGTGTGCGTGTGTGATGAAACACCAAACCAATGTGCCAGGATCAGGACAATAAAGATGTATCTTATCTAGTCACTGTGAAGGACAAAAACTGATCTCCTTACTTTGTATAGCTTTGAGATGCTCTATTGCCACATCCATGAGCACATTGGCCGAGTTGATGGTCTTTGCAACGTTCTGGTATGTGCCTTGGTCCAGCACAGAGGGCAGGAGAATGTCAGTGATGTCCAAAGACCTTTAGAGAGAAAGTTTGGAAGGTAAATAGAAAATTTAAGTTGATCATCCGAAATAAATAGGGCTCTAAGTTATTGGCTCTTGGAACCCCCATGAAAGATGTTTTTCAGTTTTTCTTTCCACAGTTTAAGCTGGTGCAAACGTGCATACTGCATATCCATTTAAATATGTGTATTAATCATAAGTATGCTGTATTTAGTATTCATGATTGAGATAGAAAAACATCACAGCAGAAGTCTAGTGCTTCAAACCTTGATGAGACAGAATTTGGTGAAACAGAATGCAGAGCCTCAAACATTTCCATTTACTCACTGCTCCCTGTTTTAACTCACAGCCATTGGCAAAATAAAGATAAACAAACAATAAATTCAAAAAGTGTCCAGCCACTGAGGAAAAATTCAACTTATGGCAACAACAAAATTAGAACAAATAATCAACAGGAGTCAGGAAAGAACATTACCATTTTGATTGGTCCAGATGGGGCTAATAAGATATTTCAAGGCTCGTGAGCAATGACTGATTTCTTTTAAAACATGACCAGGAAGTACTCCGGGAATCTTAGCAATGGGAAAGAAACAAGTGTCACAGCTGTAGCTGAGACAACTTATCAAACTGAATACTAAAGAATTCAAGGACACTGAGTGCCTTAAACGTCCACGACGATGGTTTTAATTTATAAGAAAAAAGCTCTTCTATCCTAATAACACCATGCGCTCTGCATCTAGCCAGATACTAATTTTTCATATATAGCGTACCACTTTGCTGCTTGATCCATCAGTGTCCGAGCCAGCTGAGTCTCAGCTCTTGACAGGGAGTCCTGGAAGCTCTTCAGGTCCAGTAGGTCCTCGATAGAGCGGCTGCCGTCCAAGTATTGGTTGATGATGGTGGTCAAGAGGTTCACAAATTTCTCCATTTCCTGACCAGTGGCAAGGCTGTCCAAACTGCTTCTCCCTTCCTCTAGTTCCTTCTGGATGACCTCCATCTTACAAAGGAAATACAGAGACAAAAAAAGTATGATAAGAGTACGCTCTTTTGTTTATGAGCCTTCTACCTCTTCTGGAATTTGGGGTGGAGGGTTAATATAATCTCTCTGTGAATCTTTGTATTCATAACTTACCTGCAGTTTAAAAGGAACACTTTAATTTGAAATTCCTAATCAGTTCATCTTGATTTTCTAGTCTAAAAATGTCATTTCCATTACAAAATGTCCTAGCGTGTTCATTTTTACAGTAATATATTAAATCAGGACTTCTTTACTGTTCAAACACACATAATTTTTTAACCAGCACACATCTTAATCCAGGTAACAAAGAAGAATACATTATCTTTAAAAGTTAGGTTATTATTCACAGCACGTATCCTATCTCATGAAAATTCCACATAACCTTTAAAGAAAAAAATTAGAGAGGTACAGGGATTTCAGCCCATACATGTACACTAGTGAAAAGATTTGATGCCTCTCACCTGACGATAAATCTCATAACCATTTGCCTGTAACATGATAGACTGCCACAGCAACTCTGTTTGGTTAGAAGTGCAAGTCTGAGACTGAAGCTCTTGGAGAGACTGCCTCTCGCTCACAGCCACTTTGACAACTGACCATAGACCATCTCCACACAGGACATCTACAGGGTTGGAAGTTCTCATCACACGAGACAACTGAAACAGAATGATGCAAACCTCAAAGTTATAATTTTCTCATTTTCAGGTGTGCAGCGAACCTTGTCTTGCAACATATCCAACTGCTTAAATAAAGAAAAGTTCTAGATTATATGAAATTCAAAAAGATGGGTACAGAGCATTATGAATTTGAGTATACTGGCAAAAGTAGAACTTCAAAATATGTTGAAAAATTTAGGCTTGTTTCCACCTCAAAATGTTTCCTGAAAGAAAGTGAGGAAATATGCATTAAATTTGTCCATCAACTCACTTAACTTTTCACTATAAAACCCACACTGAAACAAGACAATCTTTAAATAACATAATACGCTGTTTATGCACTAATACTAAAAGGTTCTCTTTGAGACAACAGAATAAAAACATATTAAACACGCCGAATGCATCAGTTGCAAATTAAACTTACTTCCTTGACATCAACTTCTGCGCTGAGAATTTTATTGAGGATGTTTGGATCAGCCAGGATTGGTTTGATGATCTTTCCAACCTCTGTGTTATTCAGCAAGACTGCCAGGTTTATTGGTTGACCTAAGGAGGAAGACAATTTAGTTTGAATGTCCCGTTTCAGATGAATCAAGTAAAAACACTTTGCGGAGTCCTAAAAGAGCAAAAATTAATGTCCATTTCGTATTTGCTGAGGATGATACTTTGGCAATATAAAATGTACATCTCCAAACAAAAATATAATACCAGAAAGCAAGGAGAAGGACTAGAAAGGTAAAGAAAAATAAAGCCGAACATGTGAATAAACATCAACAATTGGATTGGCATTCTCACAGTTAATTTTTAAAAGCTGTTAAAAATCAAGGAAATTGCAGATAACAACTAACTGAAATCTGCTGAAGCAATAAAAATGTCCAGGTCTTGTCTATCTATTGAATTTTAATCACACAGTCTCTTTTACACACAAAAGGCTTATCTTTTCCAGCTCTAGCAGGAACTCGAAGTCTCAAATGTTGCAGTCTCAGGGCATATTGCCCGTTGTGCCTTACAGCTGACTCATTTGAAAAGAAAACTATAAAGCATCTCACACTCAGCTTCAGACAATTAAATGTTGCTAAAACTTGATGTGCATAGAGCTCTCTAAACCAACCTTCAATTGATGTCAGGAATGCATTGAAATTCTGTAGGTACAACCGTATGAAACGCAGAGCAAAATTCAACGTCTTGACTTCGGTAACATTGCTCATTCCTCTGAGTACATCATTTAGTCTGAAAGAAGAAATGATATGAGCTAATAATGATAGTGTTTGATGATCAGTTAAACTTATAATGTAAAAAACTAAAGGAAAATGAGAGACTTGGTGAGGTTAGTTCACATATTAAGGCTGGGAAATGTCGACAATACATATTGAAATTGAAGGAAAGCAGTTGTCACCAGCAGTAGTAACAGTTGAGTTAGTATTTTCTCTATAGCTTGACAAGCTTTTCTTCCTGCAGCCAATTTATAAACACTTCAATAAAAGTAAAAGAAAAACAATTCACATCCTAGAGGGAAAGGAACTTTTAAAAAGTCAGACAACATAAATGTAATCTTTATAGCTTTGACCACCCACTGTTATTGGTGAAGAGAAACCAAAGTTCTATTTAAATTTACCTTAAGAGAGGGGGGAGGGGCGGCAGCTGAAGGCTATCTTGCTTATTAGAGGATCAAATGTTACCAAATTTCACACATATAACAAGCACAGTCAGGAGTCTTAAATCCTCAATTAAATTTGAGAAAAAAAATTCATTTCCATGGATTCAACGGCCATATTGAATTTTGTTGACATGTCTTACGTAATTAATACCGCACTAATTTTTTATGGAAATAAATTGGTTTTTTGCCTACATCTTGGCACACAATCGATCTACAAATCTGGGTGATGAATTTTTCCTGTACCTACTAGAACATTTTTAATGAATTTTTTCCTGAAGTAGTATTCATGCTTGCAAAAAATCTGTGAAAATCCACACTCCAAACACCACCAACAAAAAACTATTCCATATATAAAAAATTCATCAAATTATTTTTTTAGTATTACATCTTTTCTTCATTCTCTTAAAATTTCATGAAGATTGGATAAAAAAATAGTGGAATTATTACAACAAGTATATATAGAAAACCATGTTTCGAGAAAATGGGCGATAAAAAAAAAAGAAAGATTGACTTTATGAGGAAATGGCGGTGACAAACATGCCTGGTATGGGAAGAAATAAGGCTTTAGGGGGTTCTTATGTGGTGAAATAGTTGTAAGAGAGGCTGAAGAAGCTAAAACCTTAAAATCTATAGTTTTGAGCCGAATCGGGACTTTCAGGGTGTAGCCCCCCTCCTCCCTTAAGCAAACTATTCTCTTTAATACAACTATTATCATTATCTCATTATCATTATACTATTCAATATTATCAACTTATCTCCTGGTGTGCTCAACCTCACAGCCTTTTTGGAAATTATTTCTTAAAATGTGTGTAAATTAGTTGAAAATTGCACTTATGTAAAATTACAAAAAAGTGTCCCTATAGATATAATCATTTTCTAGGAGGACAATTATAAAATTCGAATAAATACTCACATGGAAGTAGTAATGCTCAGGTAGTTCTTAGTGAAGCTGTCCAGTAAACAATCGGCTGTACAATCATCAGTCAACAGTTCCATCAGACGTGACTCGTTGACCATCAAGACATTTTCAAGATCATGGTCACCAAACATGATGTAATCTACCTGAGTCAGGTTTTCAATCTTTGATATCAGTGAGTCAATGTTCCTCATAAATTCCTCCGAGTTAAATGGACTTGTACTGTTAAAGGAATTCATCAGCTGAAATTAAAAGTCAAAACAAAAAAATGAAAAGACCAATGAGAGAAAAGGTGATTCATTATATTGACCAACAATCAGAAAAAAAGTTACATAATACAAAGCATATTTTTTGTGTGATGAAGAGAAGGAATGAGAGATAATAGCTTCAAGGGGCTCTGCAATGAGTTTGATGAACTCTCAATGGTGATATCCCATTAACTAAGCAAAACTGTACCACTATATTACTTGGTGAGCCATACAAATACAGTGTGTTATTATATGGAATGGTATAACCTTCTCTACAAATAAAACAATTGCTTCACATTTTTTTCAGAAGAAAGAAGGTAATGGGAGGGAAGAAAACATTTTGACAAAACCAAACATGGAAGTGACCAAAAAAGCAGTGCTTCAAAATATAGTGCTCAAAACAGGACGCAAATGATACTCACTTTTTCCTCCAAATCCATGATGTTGAAAGAGGATGCTAGTTTCTCTGCAACAGTATCAAAATTCATACCACAGAGTGAATTCAGCAGTTCCGTGACATTGAATCCGGGCTTGACTTTGAACAGTTTTCTGAACTCTGATTCATCACAGAAGAGCTTCGTGAGACGTGAGGGGTCAGTAGTTGCAGCTATCCATTGCTGAGCCTGAAAAAAAAAGTGAGTAAAGACAAAATTTTCATGAAAAACACTCACAGTTCAATAAAACTGTGCATGTTCCTGAAAGAAAAATTGAGGGTTATCATTTCAGGGTTATCATTTCAGAGTGTTCCAACATTTATGTTTGCTTTCTATAAAAGTGGCTTAAAGCTTACCTCCAAAATTTAAAAAAGATCTCCTATATTCAAAGAAAACAGCTGTGATGTTTTCCTGCACCAAAGTTTCCGCTTCACAGAAAAATCTGACTAGATTTTAAAAAGTAATGTTTTTTTGTTCTAATGGTTGCATTATGGTTGTTGTTGGTAAATTAACATAAAAATCTAATAAAGTAAGAACCCATTTCTGTTGTTGTGTCAGTGGTTGGAATGGACAAGGAGCCAGAACCAGGATGAAAAAGTCAAAAGGACATATATTTAATTTCAGGCAGCCTGGAGTTGTTTTTTTCTGCCACTACAGTCAAATGCACAGGAAGTTTTTGCATGTAGAGGAAGGTAAACCTGCAATAGACAAGTTCCTGTAAAGGACACAGCTCTGCTAGGGAGACTAGGATAAGCTTCAGCCCAGTGGGTATGATAGACCGTGTAGAGAGGAAACTTAACTCTCAAACTACCTAGTTTGATGTCACCTCTGATGTTAGCTTGTTCAATTTCATTTTGAATCCATTAGTAAAATACAGATTCAAAAACTCCATAAAAATTATATAAATGTTCAAAGTTACAAATTAAGAGAGAGGCAGACACTATTCCGACTTTACTAACCTTAGAGGCATCCAACTGAACAGCCAGGAGCCCAGTGATGGGATCAGGTTCCAGACTCAGGAAGCCATCAATGATGGCAACCACCTCAGGTACATCCTTGAACAATGCGGCAAGATCAAGCCTTCCATTTTGCAGCTGTAGACGAGCCATCAACTGATTCAGGTAGTTCAGAAGAGCATCTCCAATTCTAAAGATACCTCCAACAGTGCCTTCTAGGGCAGGATCCATACCAGATTCTAAAGCTGAGAGAGCAGAGAGCATCTTCCACAGTCTGTCTGTATCACTGTAGCTGCTGATGACAGCATCAAGGGTGGCGTCTGAGGTAAACACGGGAGGGTTTTTCATCAGAGCTTCCAAATTGTCGATCAGAGTGAGAATTTTATCAGCCACCTGATCCCAGTCAGCATGTGCCTTGCTGTCCCTCAAAGCAGCAACCATAGAGTTTAGATTGAAAGTGTTTGTCAAGTTTGAAAGTAAAACATCTGCATTGCCTGAACAAATAGCGCTGTACAAGGATGTTGTGTCAAAATTGGCTGGGAGATCCAAAAACTCATTCCATTTATTGGTGACACAAAATTCTGTCATGAAATCTTCAGAGAGGAACATTTCTGCCACAAGAGTTGCATTCTTAATTGGCGCCATGAGAACAGCTTCCAGGAAGCTTGAATCTAGTCCAAGGGAATAGAACAGGTCTTTTAGAGCTGGAATCTTCTTCACTGCGTTGCCCAGAGTGTAGGTAGCATTTTGCATGGACAGAATATTTTCATTCAAGATGTCCAAAATTGAGTTGAGGACAAGTCCAGTCTCTCTAAATCCATCCATAGCCAAAATGGGTTGCAACTGTTTAATGATGCTTTCAATTCTGAAACAGAGTAACCATTTTGAGTGAAAGGTGAATATCTTTTTATTTAGCTTAACAAGCAAGAGCACATTCAAACAATCATACATAATATGAATAAGCAACAACCAATATTTACTCAGCAATATTTACACAAGAAACTAGATCACATACATCCTTTACAGTCTTTTTCACCAGTCAAAAGGGAGGGGGGGGGGTGCAGAATTTGAAGACATTATTTTCTAAACATTCATTTTTACTATTAATAGTATCATTGTTTATTATCTACTTCTTTTTCCTCCTTTTAAACATGAACATAAATACCCTAATTCTGTTGAAGCATCAGAAATACCAAGCATACTGTTATAATGAGACTTCAGTTTTCTGCCAGTTAGAGATAGGTATTTGAACAACCAGAGCTGGTAGTAACGGAGTACAAGTACTCCGGTACTTGTACTTACGTTACAATTTTCGGTACTTTTACTGTACTCCGGTACATTTTTTAAACCAGTACTTTTACTGTACTCCGATACTTTTTATAAAAGTACTTTTGAGTACTTTTTAAGTACATTTTGAGTACTTTGGTAGCTTAATGAAAGGGTAAGTGCAGGCATTTCTGATTATAATTTACGGAGCAAAAACCCGATCAACCGCCAAGAGTTAAAAGTTGAGATCAAAGAACGGCCCGTCGCCTCAAAGATCAGCCACTATCGTGAATGTGATCACAAGCGTTGTAAAACTCCATGAAACGGTACAGTGTTTGCTCCAGACGGGATCACACCGAGGTGTGAACTGACCGATGCGTTTCTTTTCCCCAAACATCGCACTCGCATCTGAGCTCGCCACCTAAACTTACATCACTCCCTGGGTGGGTAGGGCCTACAAGTTCGCTCCAGGCAGGATCACATCAAACTGTGAACTCTTCCCTGACCATTGAAAGCAGTTTTTCCCGAATTTGCGAGACAACCTGAATTTTAATTAGTGTGGTCACATCGTAATGGTGCGTAATGACAAAGGAGGTTTTTTTTTTGGGGGGGGGGACTCAATCAGAGATGGAAAGCTAAAATTGTTGGACAGGTAAAGGGGAGGGGCAACTGGATAAACGTAGATAAAGATCTCAAGACTCACGATAGGCTAATGAGTGTGTATATATAATATTATTTATGGCATGCCTCATGCCACTGTGATTGGTAATCAAGGTTGACCACTCTTTGCTTGCCATATGTCATAAATCCACCCAGGGGTCACGTCAGTTCATGGGTCACTGTAGATTCTTCCTTGGCTTCGTTGGCTAAGATCCCATATTTTCCTTGCTTCTGAGCACTGGGATCTTAGGCGGAGACTACTGCAGTAGAGAATCTTTGGTTACACTACACTTACTAGACTCTAGGAAACTATTGTATTTTGGTTTGCCGTGGGCGCCGTGGACTACACAGTGTGACCAAAATCTGTAAGACCACTATAATCAATTGAAGCTGAAACTGTGTTCTCAATGTGTATCTAACAATTTTTAGGCTGCCTAAATTTCTTTTAAACTTTTTTTGGGTGGTTTTTGCTTAAGGCTACATTGATTCCTTGAGGATTTGTTAATGAAGAATTCAATGCACTTTTCCATTTCTATGCGGGCCATTTTCATCAATTTTATGTTTTCTTAAGAGCAACTTTGTATCTACATTTTTCAATTTGGATACTCTTTCTGTAGAACTTTCCGACCCCTAGGACTGACTTACATTTGATCACATTGTCTTGCTCAAACAAGTTCTATTCATAATATCACTTACCCACTAGTTGCGTCTGTTCGTTTGGGTTGTTTTTTGTTCAACTTCACGGACCATTTCCACTGTTCAGTGCGTATATTGTATATTCAAATGCTTTGTATACTGTTTACATTTTTAGTAATAAATAGCCTAATTTGTCAAATATACTGGATAAGTTATAAAATATGATGTTTTGCATAAGCGCTGAAGTGTTTTAGCATATTAGCAGAAAGTACTCAAAATGTACTCATAAGTACTTTTTTTTAAAGTACTTGTACTCAAGTACATTTTATAGGAATGTACTTTTACTGTACTTAAGTACATTTTTTAGATTGTACTTAAATTTGTACTTAAGTACTTTTTTAAAAGTACTTTAACAGCTCTGTGAACAACATTATACAAAGTAAATGTGCTTCATTCATAGTAGGGAAATTTCCCACCACTTTGGTTTTTTTCCAGTGCGCAGATTAAATAAAAGACGAGAAAACACAGCAAAAATTCTAAGCAAACATCTCAGTTGGACAGAACTTGATCTGAGAGAAAATAATGATCTCTCTACAAAACTGTTTATAATACGTTTTAAATAATGAAGTCTTTGAGCAATAATTTGTCCGTATTATACCCAAAAAAAGAGAGACTTACTGGTTTCTCAAGCTACTCATATCTTCTGTCTGCTGGAGCACTGTCTCTAGAAGCTGCTCCCAATATGTGGTACGCTGCCAGTCAGGGGGCAGCAAAAATTGAGGTGGGTTTTTCACCCATCGGTCCACCATGCTGTTCACACGGATCAGCTTGACACTGAGCTGGCTCCAATCAAAGTCCTCCGCACCATTTGCCTGAAGGAGAACCAAACAGCTTGTCTTGTCAGTGATCAAAAGAATAAAAACATGACACACTATGCTCCATCAAAAGCTGGGATTTGGTTGTAAAGAAGCACATCAAAATAAATTTGATTTTAAGCTAAAGTTTTTAAAAAATTGTTGTTTTATGCTTGTCCAGTTGAAAGTCAAAATTTTAAAATAAAACTATCTTGAATACAATATTTTACATATACCACTGATAAATGGATAACAATAAAAGTAAGGCGCAATATGATCTTTATCTAATCTAACCTACACTTCAATATCTTCAACTTACAATTGAATCAAGATTTTGAGTGTTGAAAAAAGCATCAAAGTCATCCATGAAGGCAGTGAAATTGATGCTACAAAATGCAACTTGCAACTTTGACAAATCCACACTTTTTCCTGGTGGAGCTTTTAAATATTTGGAAGCAGGAGTTCCCGGACTGCAGAAGTCTTGGATGTTTGCCATGTCTGTGAACAATGCTGAGAACTGAAAAGTAAAAAAAATTGCAAATTATAACCTATTTAGCTATTTTCAAGGATTAATAGCAATCTTTTGTCAAACTTTGAAATGCCCTTTTTGATTAAGATGCTGCTACTGGTATAATTTAAAAACAACCCCAGAGACCTCTACAATGGTAATCGTTAAAAATGAAGAACAAAAAGGTTTCTACTTTAAAAAAACACAAAAAAAAACAATATTACAGACTGTCAAATGCACATCTTATATCTTATGAGAAAATATTCCTTTTTTTTAAACCATAAAGTCACCTAATAATCAGGATCCATAAATCATTTTGAATTTCCCTTTTTCCTTGTCTATTCAATCTTAAATGGCTCAAAACTTTTCAAGGTATCATGCCAGTCATGTCCTCCCATTTTTTTTCTATAAGGGCTTAAGCAAGTAACATACCTTGCTACAAGAGAAAACAAGGCTAGAAATTGTAGTTGCCCTTCCTATAACCGAAGATGTAAACAGATTGATCAAATTATAATTAAATACCCTAAAAGTCTCTGTTTATGGCTAGATTTAATATTCAGAACTTACCTCTGAAGCTGATACTGAAAGCACATCTATAAAACCTGGCATCTGGATGAGGTCCAATAGCTTCTGCATGTTTGACCAGCCCTCAACAATATCAGCGGCCCCAAACTCAGTTCCTGAAAAAGGATGCAAAAAAAATTATTATCAGTGTCATTTCACAATCATCCTCATCAAGTTCGAGGGGTTTATCCAGATAAAGCAGTAATTAGAATAGACATCAACGGACATTTTATAATGAAGTTTCATTCAGTTTGATTATTTTTATTAACTGGAAATTAATGAGCGCTCAAGTCAGAGCTCTGATTTGGATGCTCCTTTTTCTTTAACCCCTTCACTGTTGTGTAGACATATTGTACTCACTTGTGTTCTTTGACATATACATACTGGTCTCTACAGGAAGTTTCAGAAGATGTAATACTGACTTGTGCTGTTGTATATTCGTTAATAACGGAATAATATTATATTATGGCTTTGTTTAAATCTCTGTTGAATGAACATTTCATCTTGTCTGTTCAAATATAGATGGAATCACCTCAGCAGTAGAGGGGTTAGTTTTTTCAAAACTGAAAAAATTGACTTACGCGTTTGCTGAATGATGCAGACAAAATCATAATTATGCAAGACACTTATTTCAGTCAATTCTTGTCAATCCTTGTCAGCAGTGTTGGGGTCACTACAGTTGGAACATGTCCATCTCTTCCCTCCCTCCCTCTTCACGATCCATCCCAGAGTTTCAGTCCTAATACATAACCAAAGCAGCATGACAAAAGCACAGAATACACAATGTCATCCTCATAAGAAGTAATACTGGTGTTCTCTGTTGCTTCTGCGTCATCTCAGCTTGGTCACCGTTTCGTTTACCAAACAGTACACATATAACATACTAAAAGGTGGAAATCCCCATCACTCAGAACAGACATCAAAATGATCCCTCTGAGCAACAAGCCCCAGAATTTTTGTTGCACTCTGTATCTTTCCTTGAAGCTGAGCAATTGGTCTTGGCCCTGTGGTTTTGAGGGTTTTTTTCTTATAAAATTAGCAAGACAAAGATTCGGTTTTTAAAGTCAACCAGCTAATTATGATACAAACTTAATGTCCGAAGTGAGTTATCTCGACATACTGGAAAAAGGCCTTACACAAAGACATTAATGAAGCATAAAGAATTATCTGTGTCATTAAGTCTGAGCCAACAAAAAAACACTCACTGTTCTCCAGTCTAAGAGCAACATCCAACATTTCATCAAAAACAGCAGCAAGAAGCCCTAGTGGTTTCAGTGCGTCTTTCAGCCCTGGGTTTGACTCTATCAAATCATTCATAGAGCTGAGGATTGGTGTTGGAGACCTGAAAGAACAAATGGATCAGAAAATAAGTCTATAAATATTTTAGTCTAATGTGTGCGCTTTGCATAATATAAAATGGGTACCATGTATCAAATTGGTTAATCTTTTTCAAAGGCAGAGTCTAACAGCTGTAAGTGAAATTATTTTTCCCTTAGCAAATACATGACTTAGGCCTACATCCGCTGCAGATAAATTAGCAAACAGGAAAAGACGTTTTAAAGGCAAATTCATATTAATAATTTCAAATATATTTAAGAGGCTGAAATGGTAAGCACACAGACTATCAGACTAGTATAAAGAATTCAAGAAAAACTCACATTATCAAAGAATCGTCAGCAGAGAAATCTGTTATCCACACTCTCAATCTGTCGTAGACATGTGCCCAGACTGTGGAGTTCAAGACACGGTCACTGAACATGACACCTTGAGATGTGAGTCGCTGAATCAACGAGTCCAGTTTGTCCACTAGTGAGGTAATATTTGGTGGAACAGAAGATGAGCCAGTCAGCTGATGAGAAAAAACATGAATGTTAAACAGTCATTTAAATTGAAAGTGAGAAAATATTTCTCAATAGAACTTAAGCTAAACAATGAAAAAGTTGGGCTTGTACAGAAATAAGAATGTTGACAATCAAAAAGACAAAAATGATTGTCAGCAGTTTATACGAAGCAATGGAATAAGTGGACTAAATGTTTTTAGAAATGCTCACTCTCTACTCCTTAAGACAAACTTTCCTTGTCAAATGATCCAAAGGTTTCGTTGACTAGAATATATTTCTGAACAAACTTTTACAAGTAATTTGAAAATGGCTAGTTCAAAAATATCAAAATGATGAGCTTGACCAAGTTAAAGCCAAAAAACAATCAAAAGAATATCTGCCAGAAATACCCAAGTACGCTTGTATCAAATCAATATTCACTATACGATAGTTGCCAACCAAATCCGCTTCAGTCCCTTCTACCCCCTTTCTTTTCTACTTTTTCATTTTGCTAAATTTATGTCCATTCTTTAAAAAAGGTGAGTGGTTGGTTGGCGGGTACTCTGGTGTGGTTTGCTCCTTCTAGCCTATCAAACATTTATTGTCCTTATCTTTCCTCCTTTTCTGTGTTTGTTACTCCATTGAAACACCTCTAATCTTCGGCATTTATATGACCTAATTGTGGTGCAAGTGCCATAAAACTCTTACCAAAACAAAAAAGAACTTAAAAACCAAGGCATTAAAAAAAACCTGCATGAAGTTGAAAGAACAACAACAGGTCAATACAAGCAGACTTACAATCTGTTGGATGTCCCGGCTTGTTCTATAGCTGGCCAGTTCCATCTCCACTTCTGTGAGGTTGAGAGCACAGAATTTGGTCCACCAGTTATTCAAGTCAAAGGTGGAGTTTGGCGGGAGGCTGAGGATGTCTTCAGGCTTAGTTTTGCAGAAAGCCTCAAGTGAAGTTAAGGAACTGGCTCGCAGAGACCACTGAGGACGTTTTGACATATGACTTTTAGGAGATGATCATCAAGCATGCAATAGACTTCTAATGAGTGCATTGAATCTGAGCTCTCTTTTAGCTTGACAAAATTAGGTAGTAAACAAAAATGTGGTCCACTTCCTGCTTGAAGGGAAAGCCACAAATCTCACCTTTCCCTTATCAGAGGTTCACATACAAACATAAAGCCAACTGGCAGTAGAGACATAATGACAAACAGCTTTCCATTCCAGTTTTTCGAAGAGAGATAACAACATCGGTGTTAGTCACAGGGGAAGCGTTAAAGAAATGTGTCATGACGTGGTGGAATCAGGCGTTCGGCAACTTTTGACATATGGAGCTATTGGTATAATCTTAACGCCTGTTCGTATGCCTTCCTTTGGGTGAAAAAAAAATCAATCTATTTTGAATAAAAGTCTAAATATTTGTGAGTGAAGGTGGTCAGGGTCACCTGGTTTCAGAGGTAAAATTAGCGAGAAAATGGCCGTCAAGGTCTGTTTTTTTCCCCATAGCTTAATAGTCCGTGAAACTGAAAACCTACATTTTTTGTGTCTTTAATCAACGTTTTTTCCGTAAAAATACTCACAGAAATGTGTTCCTAATTGGACAACAAAGGTGTTAAGCCAAAAAACCAAAAATTCGATAAAAATGACCAAATGCCAGTTTCTTCATTTTCATTATTTTGAAGAGTGCCTGATATCACCACGCTGCCTCACAAATACATAACCAATGGCATTGTGGGAAGGGTTTGTTTTCACTAATAGACCCGTAAAATCTCAAGAGTCATGCTACTAGGAATACTCTTGTATTCTCAATATTTCAAGTTTAGCAAATAAAAAAAAAACAACCCACAAAATTTTGAGTGATATAAATTGTATTAACAATATCTTCATCTTTCTAATTCTTGTTTTTTCCTGCCCTTTCCTCTACCTCCCTGCTTTACCACTCCTCCTTATTATAATCATCATCATCTTCAATGTCATAATTTAAAAAGTAGAGTAAGAAAGGATACTGGGACATTTTTTGGTCAATCACCCTCAATATCATCATGACAACACTTGAATGACTATGAATGTAGTCAAAAGTGTATCAAAAGAGGGGGACAAAACACACAGACCAGAGGGAAAATACTCAGCAAAATCAGCAACTGTATCCAGGTAACACTAACCTTTTGAGGGGCAAACACACTTGTATAGGCAAAAGCCTCATACAGCTCTGGAACTGAGTTGGCAAGATCCAGAAGCTTCCGGAGACTTGGGACATTCTGAAAGGCTTCCTCCAGGGATGAAGCTGTCAACAATTTTTAAGAAAGTATTACTACTCTATGTACATTGATTATGAGTTCAAAAAAATTTCCTGCCACATGTTGTGAAGAAATTTGATTTTTCATTATAGTATAGGCTAATGTCAAGACTCCTAGCCCCCATCCTGCCCAACCTCATATGCAGAACCTATTAAGAGCACAGTCCTCTTATTTCATTAGAACAATTTCAGAATTCTATCAACTGTACACACTATATAGAAACACACAGTAAACTACAATGGCCTCGATTTATCAGCTGAAAGCATTTATTTGAAACAAAAACTAATGGTTTCTGGGATCTGAAACATTTTGCTACAATGTATCATAACTCCTTTTAATCTCATACTCTTCTGAGACTTTGTTTTACCTTGAAGAATCATGGCAATCTCATCAAGAAGAACAGAGGAAATTGCCACAGCTTGGTCCAAGTATGGCTTCATCTGGGGGTCCATCGCTAGGGATCCAAACAGCTGCTCTAAGCCACCTTTAATAATCTGGGGCCTGTAATATGAATATGAATGCAATTAGCACTCAAATTATAGGAATTCTATTCAGATAAACAAAACTTACTGTAAACTATGGTCCTGATTTCACTGAAAGATTAGAATATTTCTCGATTTTTTAAAGAAGAAAAAATGTATACAGCAAAAACTGTGTCAAGCTAAAAAACCCACAAAACATCAGACAGATATAGTTTAGGAATAGTACAGGAGGATGACCCTTTAATAGATTCCTCTCTTTTCTTACAACATATCATATTCTGACCATACCTTCATGCAATTCTCAAGCATGATACCAATATATGAGTAGCTGGCACCAGCATTGTATACATATCTGATAAGCACTCTGCTAAAACTAAATTAATAAACTAGCTGGGCTGAGAAGTTGTTACTCATTCACTTACATTTCACAGTGCTCTACCCTACAAAACATAATTTCGTCCGCCAGCAAGCACCTGTTTAGTTTCGTCTACTGGTTTCCTATTTGCTTTGCAAAATATTATATATGCCAAATGAAAGAAAATTGAAAGAGGGTTTTAAAAAAAAATTCAGATTAAAATATGGATATTATTTTGGAAAGTCCGAATGGGCATAGCTTGTAATTTTATGGAGGCATAGTTGAGCCAGTGATATGACTTGTCATAGTGATGAGAAAAATGCCAAGCCAATCAGTCAGCTCGTCGTAATGAATGAGTTCAGTAACAAGAGCAATTAATCTATTGAAAGGGTGCAAGACTGAAAAACATCACTTTAACTTACAACAATGTTTCCAAGTCCATAGGTTGGTTGGTCCACTCCTCTATTCTTTGACCAATCCCCTCCCAGACACTCTCATTAAACACTCTGAGGTCAAAGCCCACAGCAGTCATTGGATCTTGGAAGTAAACATCCAGAGAGCGGAACACGTCATCCGCCTTCAGAAGCAGAGCAGTTATGTTGAGGCTGCTGGTACCATTTCCTTCCATCTGAAGAAGAAGAGTCGGTGTAAATGAATATTCTCTCTCTTTTTATTCGTTTTCCTTCTACTCCATCTCCCTCCCCTTCCTCCCTCTCTATATCATATCAGATTTATAGAGTGTTTATTTTAACTTTAAATAAAGAAATCCTGTTTGGTGTCCATGTTTTTTCTATAAGACTCGTTCATTTTCACACTCCATACTTATTAACTGCCATGTAAGAAAAAAAGAAAAGATTTCCTGGAGAACTTTTCACCATAAGAGCAAAGACCTACTGCTAGCTAGAGGTTTTTTTACATTTCTTTAAAACCTGACAAAGTCTTGCTAACAACCATCATGTTGGGCACTGTCGAAGGTAACTGAAAAAGGTCAAGGGATGAGTCTGTGAGAGTGAGTGAAATCTTGCCCTCGACTTTGTTTCATTATTTCGAAAAAGTAACAGAGAGTGCAAGAAGTCTGAAGTTTGCATGTAGCTTGTGAGAGCAATGGCCATTTTGTCACATTGATGTCAGTAAGGTATATTCTGAGAATATATGAAAAACAGTATGAACCAAATTACTAGATAGATAAAACCACATAGAACAAACATCTCAGACAATCACTGAGCAAGTTGAAAAGAAGTACTGAGATGTAGAAAGTATGATTTTTTAAAAACTATTGTAGAAACTACTGAAATTATGTATTGCTTTCTTATTTTATCTTGTCTTTGTAAAATCTATAAGTGGAAAAAGAAAGATTCAGAAGGAAAATATTATTGAATTCCCTCAAAAGGTTCTGTTGGATTCAAGAAAATGGGTGATCCTATCAATATAATGAACATTTGATTTGAAAAAAAATTGTATAAGTTAAAAATCTCTAAGTAGGCTTCAGAAGGTGAGAGGGGCTACCTCTGAATTTATTGTAGCAATAAGGAATCAAAATACTTACAATCTGGGCTATCCTGTCAAATCCCTGGTTGTCGTTAATTTCCATTACAAGCTTGTCAAGGTCAACAGAGCAGAGTCGCTGGATGTAATCCTCAACATCAAACTGACTGTTGGGGGGCACAGACATAATGCTCTCCACTGGAGTGTTACAGAAGGCATCCAGAGACTGCAGAGCGGTGGACCATCGAGCAGTCTGTGGAAGACATCACATATAACTAAGTCAATGATTTATGAAAAAACTTATGTTAAGACCTTGACTACCTGAAGATCATTTTATGAGGTTGTTAGTTTACAAGTAAAAAGCCTTTCTCTTGGGCCGAATTTTCTAGTTTCTTTCCTGGTTTAGGAAGACAAGCTGGGTAGACAACTCGAAGGCTTTTTCTCCGGTTTTTCACATGCCTAATTCTAGGATTGTTGAGATTCAGGACTAAGCTTTACTACTGATAAGGAAAACAATCTGGGAAAACCCACATGCGCTTTGCACACGAGTGGCAAACTGATGGATACTTTACATTTTCAGGAAAGGGTGTACCTTTTTTTGAGTGTAAGCTGAGCTTTCACATTTGGAGGGCACTAAGCTGGACCCTTGAGCATGATTAACAATGGGAAAAAAGAACAATTTTCAAAATTTCAGTCTATTTTTGGACGAATGGCCACAAAGTACAAATTAATCTGCCCATCCTTTTCAGTACAATTTCTATTGTCTTTCTTTTCATTTCCATCTTGGATCATAAATGACGTGGAACAAGTTTTGAGTAAAGGCATCCCTTCACTTGTAACCTCTCACCTTCAGCTGCTGTGTTATGATGGTGTACATGGCAGTCTCAATCATCTCTGGTGCTTGCTCTACCAAGCTCAGAATTGTTCTCAAGGTCGGTAAGTCATTTGAGATGCCCCCTGTTGTAATTGACAAAGTTAGCTTGATAGAAGCAAGGTAGTGATTATCAAATTAAAAGCACAAACCAACAGCTCAGTGCAAGAATCCGCCATATGTCATTTGGAAAAGTGACATATTTGGAAAAGTGACATATTTGTAAATGTGACATATTTGGATAAGTGACATATGACGGAGTCTTACTCTGAGCAGTCAAAACAAATTGGCAGTTTAACGTCAATTCATTTAATATGTTGATCCATCATCATTATCATCATTATTGATTAAACAATTCCCCTTTTTCTTGTTTTTCATTTCTTCTTGTTTTGTTTTTCTTGAAATATAACAATTTGCACTATGTCAACACATTTTAACGTAACCTACAAATAATCAGGACAAGGGACAAAATAAAATATGTAGAGCCAGTAAGAGTGATGACATTTGTATTTTATTCAATACAATAAGACAGTCAAGTTTTATCTAGCGCATCAAGTATGAAATGAAACTCAAAAAAGTATAAAAAACATTTAAAAGAAACAAGGACATACAAAAATTGCAGTGTACATCAAAGCACATTTGCCTGCCAGTAAACACACACACACACACACACACACACACACACACACACACACACACACACACACACACACACACACACACACACACACACATACACTTGAGAAAAGAAAATGTAAACTTTGAAATGGTCGCTTTTAAGCACAAGGGGACTATCCCGAAAAAAGCTGTTTTGAGAAAATCAAAGGTAAAGTTTTTGGACCCTTGTTCAGTTTCTTTAAAAGACTCGATAACTAAACAAATGAAGGCCCTACACACCAATGAAACCAAACTTCTCCTATAGGTAGGGTAATGCCCACTTTTGGTGCTGATCAAGATTTCTGGAACCCCCAAAATCTGGGTTAGCCCGCTTGTCCTTAAAAGTGATCAAATAAAAAAGATGTAGTCTGGTGAGTAACTAAAGTAGCTTAAGAAATCCTAACAAAAACAAACAAAAACATCTTCTATTCATTTACAATCAAAGATGCAGAAAAAAAGCCATACCTTGCAAATCCGTTGTATAACCGTCAATGATATCTAGAACAGCATCAACATAATGTAAAGCTTCTGTATTGTTTGTTCGAATCAGGTACAAAATGGACCCTTGAGCCCATAACATTTGCTGCTTGCTCAAAAACCTGAGGACATGAATAAACATAACATAAAAGATGAGAAAGAAAACATTTGCACATTCTGGTTATGTTGTTGTTGTTAGCCATCCATTAGCATCTGAGCGTTAACTCTTCTGCATGATGCCATTCAGTAATAGCTGCATGTCTGTTCTAATTGTTGTCTTGAGGAGTAGAGGCAATTAGAAGTGTGGGGTAGCTTGGGAAAAAAACATCCCCTTAAATCAGTTAGTTTTCTACAGAAAAACAGATGATGTTCCACTGTCTCTGAGGGGTAGTCACATAGTGGGCAGGCAGCAGACTGCTTTACTCCAATTCGGTTGAGATGTTGGTTGAGGGGTACATGTTGTGTTCTAAGTTGGAAGATTATGGATTGATCCCCCCTCTTCAACTCATTGATTGGATCTTTGACCAGTGGTTTATTCATGTGGCCATACATCATCCTTCCTGTCATACCTGTGGCCCAATCGTTCATCCAGTCTTCCTTGAGGTTTGACTTGGTCATTTGGCAGCAGGTGGTGTAATTCGTAAGAATTTCAGGCTGAGGGAGGCTAGCTCCTTTCTTTGCTAGAGCATCAGCTCTTTAATTTCCCGGTATCCCAGTGTTGGCAGGAATCCATTGTAGGACTACTCTGACTTGGTGCCTACTTATCAAATTATGTAGACTCCAAATCAAGTGCAATATATCTTTGTTCACATCAGTCCCACTCTCATTCTCGTTATCACTTAGCATTTTTCTAGATTCACTTCTACACCCTTTACTCATTGAGGATGTGCATTCTGAACATTCAACAATGCTTGAAGACGCACTGTTCGGGGGCACTTATAAAAAAGAAGCATAACTTCGTTATTCATGTCATCTTTCTTCAGTTCAGTTTTCTTTACCTGAAACTTTAAAAAGCTGGCAATAACATGGGTGCTATGAAATATGCAAATTTGTGTTTCTTAATTGTGTATGATGGTTGAAAATGTGCTGCAAAATGGACTTTGGCCTGCCACTGATCAAACATATGAGTCCATTATGTACTTAAAGAGATAATAATTTTTTAAGAAGTCGGAGCAAACTCTGGGTGAAACCTACCCAATAAAGCTGCAAAGTGAACTGTTGTGGTCCCAAATCTCACAAGAACGTGTGTGTATATATATATTTATTTAAATATATATATATATATATATATATACATATATTTAAATTATATATATATATATATATATATATATATATATATAATATATATATATATCATATATGTATATTGATATATTTGAAAGGGATGCCCCCTATGCCCACCACAACAATGGAAATATTTTTTGTTCCAAAGAAAGCCACAATACCAGCATAAATGATTTAGATAAAGTAGAATAAGTTCTTGAGAGCAGGATTTTGGCCCCTTGGGAGCAGGAGCCTAATAATAAATTTTCTTGAAAGGAAAATCCACCCCCCCAAGAAAGAAAGGGTGTTAAGCCCCCCTAAAAAAATAAGATTCTGGGGATCTTACGTCCATATCAGAGGGGTCATCAAGAATTAATTCACCCCCCAACAAGAGGGGTCATTAAAGAAAATTATATTCCCCCTCACTAACACAAAGGATATTGTTGTTTTACAAGAGGGTATTCCTCAGCTTTCACAAATACGTCTCAAAAAGAAATGGAGATTTTCTCGCCTACAACACACAAGAGTTTTCCTTATAATAAAATAAAAAATAAAACCACATATTTTTAAATTTTTAATATAATATATAATATATATATATATATATATATATCAATATATATATATTGATATATTGAAAAGCAATGCCCCCTATGCACACCAGCAACAATGAAAATATTTTTTGGTCCAAAGAAAGCCCACAAATACCAAGCATAATATGATCTAGATATAGTTAGACTAAGTTCTGAGAGCAGGACTTTGGCCCTTTGTGAGCAGTAGGCCTACTATCAATTTCTTGCAAAGTAATATCACCTCGCAAGAAAGACAGGTTGTTAAAGCCCTTTAAAACAATTATATTTCAGTGATATTCTAACTCATATCAGATGTGTTCATTAAAGAATTTAATTCTACCTCATATCAGATGTGTTCATTAAAGAATTTAATTCTACCTCATAACAGAAGCATTTATTTTTAAAAAATGATATTCTAACTTATAACAATCATTTCAAAAGAATGATATTTCAGCTTACAACAAAAGTATTCACTTTAAAAAAAATGATGTTCCAACTTATAACATTTACTTATTAAAAAGAATGATACTGCAGCCCACAACAGAAGTGTTATGACCACTTACGCTGCTGGGTCATTGACCAGGTCAGAAGTGGACAACCAAGACCCCACCCGGTTGTTGACGTAGGTCCAGATGCTTTCATTAAACAGCCTGTCATTCAGTTGGATGCCCTTCTCAAGGTGAGTTAAGAGGCGATCGATTTTGACCACCAGTGAGGGCACGTCAGGAGGGGGAGCAGGGTATCCAGAGATCTGTGTTGTTCACCAAAAAAAAAAGAAATGTCATAAGAATAATGGAGTTTAGTAATTGATAATGTTTATTTAAGTGTGGCTTAATTTCTAGCTTGTACACAAGATTATTGCAGTGCTCAAGAACACACTATGCCTCGCTGGATTTTGAGTGCAGAACAGTTATGACCTGCTGAACTGTTTTTAAAAAAAAGGGATTTGAAAGGATTAAAATAGCTTATTTGCAATTTCTAATCAGTGATATGGACCTTTTCACTGTTGAAGACTGTGTGAGACTTCATTAGTGAGTTGAATATGAATGAAATTATGAATGTACAAAAGAGAGAGAGAACTCTCAGATTCAAAGATGTGATGCTTTGTAAACTTTTCCACTGTTAAACTTTTTGATGTGTTTTCATAGTTTTTGATTTTGTTCATTTGTTTGAGCAATAACTAAGAAGCAGATCGTCACAATAACAGTTATTTAGGGCAAAGGAAAATGTAAGACAGGTAGACACAAATAGAACCTACCAGCGTCATGACCTTTAACCACCTGCATCGATTTTTATGCGTTATATGTAAAATCCAGTTACATATTCTAAAGGGCAGCTGTGAGCTTGATTCTTAACAAAGTAATTTTAATATCACAATCAGTATCATTGTTGTAACCACAGTCTCTTCCAAAGATTTACAGAGAGTACACTTGGCTGGCCGTACACTTTTAACAGTTTATACAAAAGGAACACTGTAAAAAGGATGTTGACATTGATATTCAAATTTTGTATAGCCAAACAAATTTACAGAATATGAAAAAAACAATCAAAAGAATCATAAAAATATCATGAGCAAGTAGTATAAATATACTCACAATGTCTCTAAATACTTTGTTTGTTCTGTACAGAGCCATCTCCTCCTCAACAGCAGTGATATTCAATGTGCAGATCTCCATCAGCCATTGATCAAGTTTAAAATTGGAGTCAGGAGGTACCTCGAACAGATCTTGAGGTGGTGCCAGACAGAAGCTTTCCAGTGAACGCAAAACGTCAAGTCTTGCAGTGATCTGTAAAACATAAATACTTTCATTATCTTACATGAATCCCATATTAAATTACAGAAAGGTAATCAAGATATGAAACAAATATAAAGATAGAAAAATTTCACTTGAAGATAGAGAAATACTGTCAATATTCTAAAATACCCACAATCCACTGTGACATTATTTTTCTTTAAAACAACAATCACAAAGTTAGAACACCTGTATAAACTATGTGCAATTATTGAGATAAAGAGTCCTTCTGTTAATCTTTGACTTTAATCAATTATACATTTAACTATCAACTGGTAACGGTATTAGCTGGCGACTTGAGAGAACAAGTGGATAAAAATCAAATCGTCATGGTTATAACACGATAGCCAAATCATTTTTAGTCGTTTTGAGAAAATTAAAATAACAGCTTGTGAGTGATTGGTCGGTGCTCTAGAGTGGTTTGCCCTCTTCTATCCTATCAAACATCTATCATCCTTATCTCTCCTTCTCTTTTAAGTTTGTTACTTTCTTGTAACACCTCTAATCTTCAGCACTTATATGACCTAATTGTGTTGCAAATGCTGCAAAACTGTTATTAAAACATTAACAGTCCTTACATAAGTCAACCTTATGACCAGACCAAAAGTGAAAATTGGATTTTCGTATATGAAACAAAACCTGTTATATTTAGGATACAAAAAAGTTACAGGCATTTTCACCAAGCCAAAAACTAGAATCCTTAGAAAGAAGACTTACGCTAATGTGTTATAACTGTGGCAAAAATGTTAGTGGTGCACAAAAGGTTCCAAATAAAATGGCAAAAATAAGACAAACCTTCTCTGGGTAATAGAGGTTTGTGTATACTAGCGTCTCATAAAATTCTGGGAGATAGTTGGCAATCCTCAAAATTTTCTGCAAAGATGGTACACCATCCCAAGCCTCTTGGAATGAAGAATCTGATGAATACAGAGCAAGAGATTCATATGATAAATGTGATACAATCCAAATTAACCGCCCACTGTTGAGGAGAAAAGTGGTTGTCTTAAACAGGTGGACATCTAGGGCAGAATTATTATACTATTTTTAAAAAACACAAAGGAGGAAATGGGTGATGGTCATCCGTACAGGTGATTCTCTTGAATGGGTGGTCGTTTAGAGCAGGTTTGTCTGTAGATTAAAAGCATACTTTTCCAGTTTCAACACTTACTGTATGGATGTTGCTTCTATGTGTTGTGCTCTCACCAAGTTAAAATCTACAAACACTTTTATCATACACTTCCTGACCTTGAAAATGGCCTTGTTTCAGATTTCTTTCATGCGTGAAACATTTAAATGCATACCGGTATATTAATTCCCCAATAATACACATGTCTAGAGGATCACGTCTCATGCAGTACAGACGGTTACATGGACCACAGCCGTATGGAGGAGAACCATTAATCCCTCCACAGCCTGGCCCTTGACTGTATTAAGAAAGCTCTTTACAGTAGGATTGTAGAGCAGGCATGACAGTGTAAGATTTAAAGTACATTAAGAATACTTTCTGCAGAATGATTGTAGAACATGCACAGCAGCGGAAAATTTAAAGTTCAATAACCAAATCCTTTATAACCTCTTGACAGTAAATAAAAGAGTAGGCATTATTGCAGAGAGTGAAAGGTCAATTAAGTTGAGTAAAAGAATGGTATTAGCATAAATGAGTCTGAGAAAGAAAATAATGGTACAGCATTGGATAGTATTGGCTCGATGCCCTTTTTAACTACACAAGAGGCTGGATCTCCAATAAAACTTAAACACACATCTCCGACAGGATTCAGCCAAATTATGGAAACTCCTCAACCAACTAAAGTTTTAAAATGTGTCACAGGGAGTTTTAACCAGGATCGTACACATGAAGAGTGTAACTGAGTGACTGAGACTAGAATAACCAAATAAAATAGTGAGCCTATAAAAAATGACCTGAAAATCTGGGCACTTTGATATTACAGATTTACTTAGACTATACCTCTGAGAATGCCCAACACTTCATCCACCAGGACATCAACAGCAGCTACAAGTCTGTCGTAGACATCTTTCACCTCCGGTGTGTATGCTCCAAAGAGCCCTTCAAAGATACTAGCAACCCCTCCAACAGACCTATGCATAAAAAACACATATATACAAAAGTATAGTTCATGTCTTTCAAAAACAAAAGTAAAAAAAAAAAAATCATGCTGAGCAACTACAATATGTTAATCAGTTAGAAAGACTCATTCAAAGCATATTCACAATTCTACATTTTCTTTTCGCTCCCACTTGTGAACTCACCACCTACAATTAAGACAGCCAGTGACATGATCTTCACTCATTTGTCATAACTTACAGTCAGCTACATTTAAGTTCACCCTTTCTCTGTTCCCAGTTTCATCTCAGTCACATTGCTCTCTCATATCGAGCACAGTTGTACGAATAAATATTTTTTCCAGTATCCCCACACCAAACTGCACTAAACTCACACAGAATAAAGGGGGCTGACATTTTCCTGGGATCAAATCTAGTTGAAAAATTAAAAGTACAATTCTTTCTAAGTAAATACTTACATTAATTCTGTCAAAGAGTCATTGAACCAGCCATCCATGCGTCCCGCCACTTCGTCCCAAATGGATTCATTTAAAATCCGAAGATCTGACAAATCCATATTTATTGGGCTTTCAAAAATGTTCATACTCATGTTGATTAAGCGTTCATATTTGAGCTGAAGAGCTGTCACATTCACCGTCGATGTATCGTTGCCCATGAGCTGAAATAAAAGGTATTAACAAAATTATACCATTGTTAAAATATGTTTTTTTCAAACATGAGAACTGAATTTTTGACCACTTTTTTACTTCATGCATCAAAGCCTTGCCTTGCACTACCAACTCAAAAAAACTTTTGAAACAAGGTTGGAGCAAAGCTTAACAAGGTATATCACTTCCTTTTGGCCACAGTAGAAAGAAAGTTGCTTTTGAGAACTTAAAGCCACAATAAAATCATGCATTTCATTGTTTAAAAAAGAACAAGCCTGCATCAGATGTATTCACAAAGGGACACAAAAGTATAAAATACAAAAATGTGGGGTTGAGCCCTTTTGTAACATTTATAGTGATAATGTTGATGATGAAGACCATGATGAGGATGATGATGAAGACCATGATGATGATGATGATAACAGTGATGATGATGATGATGATGATGATGATGATGATGATGATGATGATGATGATGATGATGATGATGATGATGATGATGATAACAGTGATGGCGATGATGATAACACTGAAGGTAGAAATGATGATGGTGATAATGATGATGATGAAAATGACGATGATGTTGATAATGATGATGATAATGATTAAACTAACAATTCGAGTTAATCTGTCGACTCCTTGGTACTGCGAGAGTTCAAGCATCAGTTCATCAGGGTCAATTGTACACAGCTTGGCAATGTAGGCGGACACATTGAACTGAAGGCCTGAGGGCACGGACATAATCTGGTCCACTGGAGTGCTGCAGAATGTTGGGAATGACTCCATAGCTAGGGCCCACTTTGTTACCTTCATGAGATACACAAAACAAAGTTATATCAAGGATTTTGAGTAAGAAGAGGATGTATGGACATGTACTAATCTACAATACATCTTCTGCTCTCTTTCTTTTAGTCCCCCTCTCTGCCTTTCATACATGATACTGGTAGACTAAAAGGAAGGCTTCTGGACTTGAAACTGAAGGTTTTTTGTTTGAATGGGTCTGATGTTGTGTCTTTAGGAATGGCACCAAAGACAAATGCTTCTCCTTTCACCCAAGAGAGAATTAGTACCCAGTAAGACAGCGAAAGATCTTGTCAGCATGTTTGTTTTGAGTTCCTATAAAATGAAAGCTTACACTGGATGTTTCCTATGCAGCTGAGAATGATTTGAAATACTATAGAGTCTGTCAAAGTACTAATAAATTGAAAAGAACTTTCTTTCAAACTGGGATAGGTGCATGGAAATATGTTCACTAACACTGAAATTCAAACTTCACGCTTGCCCTAACAATACACCCCAACAAGCATACATGTTCAAATATATGCACTGTTTCAACAGTAGAACACACAAAATTGAATTTGTGACATGATCTTTAACCAATTTATGGAAAAGCAAATTGTAAGGATGGTTGTAAAGGCTGCACATCCTTGTAAGGCCAATGGCACTGTAAATGAATAATATATTTGACAATTTTGATCTAGATCTAGACTTAGCACTCAAAAATATTGATTTCTTAATAACAATGCATTGGCAATATGAGTCCAATCGTATCAATATCATAAAAAAGAGTCCTACATTTCTTTAGTGGGCAAAATAATGATAGATTTTGTTGTGTAAAATTACTAAGACTAGTATCCGGGCTATAATTTTGGCATTGCGATAAAACAAAGTCGAAATAAACTACAAAATCGCGTTTCAAAACTGAATCTCAACTTCCTATTTTCAGTGGAAATGCTTGACCTGGAAGTCAACATTATATTATGACCTTTATTTTAACATGGATATGTGGATTGGAATAGAATCTAAGCTAAAATAGAAGATCGGTTCTCGAGCCGCCGGGGGCGGCTTAGCGTACTGACGGCACTTTTAGCTGCGCCGCCCCCACGGCTCGGCGTAGCGAATGAGTTAAACAGGTAATCATCATACAGTGTCATTATAATGTAAAAAATACGAAAAGGACAAAAAGGGAAGTGGCTGTTTGTACATGTGATTGTCTTATACAGGTGGCCGTAAGAGCAAGTTCAACTGTATATATATATATATATATATATCGTCTCTGTTATTAGTAAGAGGCTTGACTTGGTTTTACTTTACTCCTGTCTACATAATGAGCCAAACATTTTGGTGTTATTTTTCCTGAGACAACCCCCCAAAAAAGTATACAAAAGGACAAAATAATTATTTTTTAAATAATACAATAAGTGCTAAAGGCAAGATCAAGAAATAATTAATTAATGCACAATTCCTCACCTTCTCTGGCTGCCTCCATGTAGTGTAGAGAACTGTCTCAATCATTTCTGGAGCTTCCCTCAGTAGATCGAGTATGACACTGAGAGTCCTGTAGTCCTTAAAGGCATCAGCCAGGCTGCCTATACAAAACAGGTACAACGGTATTATTTGCAAATGCTTTCATATAAAAAGGAGACATTCTGTATGGTTCTCCTCTATCTTTTTCTGTTGTCACTATACAGAGTTAATGTCATCGGAGAATGAATAAAGTCAGATAAAAAAGTATGTCTTGGTTCAAAGTATACAACCTGCTTCATTTGAGAATATTGAATCATCTTTACCCTTCTCTTTGAGCCAGGCGTGGCTGATGAAAAGCTGTTTTCATAATTCATAGTGCTATCTGAAGTATACAAGATTTTCTTTTCCCAGTCACACTCTATGCAGAGATAAAGAAGGAGTGATTTTTTCATACTAACACACTAGCATAGCTGATGTTTGCAATTTTGCTTGAAGCTGTGTTTTTGTATGAGAAACTTGTTTTTATTTACCACAGGTGTTGGAGGCAAATGGTGGTATTGTATGAAACAGGATATCAAAAAATTGAAATCTCTATCTCAGTCATAGCTTAAGTTTATAATTTTGCTTGATGCCATTTTAATGCATGAGAAAGTTGTTTCCACTCATTTTTATTAAACCAAGCCGTTGGAGACAAACGATGGTCTGTAAGGAAAAAGGAAATTAACAAATTGAAACCTTCACTGTTGAGACATGCAGCTCATTCTCTTACCATCAAGTTGTGCCATGCCCGTAATCATCATGTCAATGACAGCGTCCATGTAGCGGAAGATATCTGTCATCCCAGGCACACCTGACAGAGACTGGAACAGTAACTGCGGGTTCAGGAACTGACTTTGCAGGAATCTGTGAAAACATTTGACTCGCAGTTTAAAGAAAGTGAAATTCTAATGGTATTCATTAAAAACAATGCAGTATTATTTATGATAATTAAAAAACATTAGACAGACTCATTACTTTTGTGTTTGGATAGGTATTAACCCAATAAATCCTGACCTCCTGAGCCCAAAATAACCAGTCCCCAGGCTATCTGAGAAAAAGAAATACATACATGGCTACATATTCCATGAATTCTGCATGCCTTCTTTATTCAAACTAATTCCCTCTTCCCCAAGCTGCCTTGAACTTTACAATAGTTTCCACGAACATATAAGTCCTTTTGAAGTTATTTTTCCCCTTTCCATTCTTTTTACATACAGTGTGAGTTAGCTGAAACAACTTTCATACAGAAACAAGAAACAGCACTTTGGGGAGTGAAGCTAATATATCACTACAGCCTTGACATAAAGAATTTATCTTTTTGAAGTATTTCGCTTTGTAAAAATTCTAGTAAGCTTCAGTACTTTGAAAAATGCCTTGACATGGAACTCCTCAAGTGACTACAATGAATCTGCTCCAACAGCCGCCTATCCATGACAATCAGCTGTACAAACAACCTCTTCCCACTGCCCTCTTTGCATTAAAAAAAAATTATTGTAATGACACTGTGCAAGACTTTATTCCTCCTCCTCAAACGATGACCATCTTTGACAGTTTCAACTGTATTGCCCTTTTTTTACTTTTAATTTTCCTTGTTTCTCACATATGTTTCATTGAACTATAAAACCAAATTATTTATTGCCATTTTTGATAGAGCAGACAGAACATCTGGCTTCTGGCCTCATGGTCTTAGTAACTCAAAACGACTTCAACAGCATTTCCATCTGACAGCTGACTTGTTCCTCCTCCTCATGTGAGGCAGTGTGGAGAAATCAGGTCCTCGTCAAAACCGGCATTTTCCGCAGTTTGGGAATTTTTGTTGAATTTCTGCCCTTTGGCTCAACACCTTTCATGTCCTTTAAGAAACACATCCATGTGTGGGTTTTACTGAAAAACGTTGATAAAAGGAACAAAAAATGTAAATTTTCAGTTTCCACGGACTCCCACGCTGAGGAAATAACTAAACTTAAGCGGCCATTTTCTAGCAAATTTGACCTCTGAAACCAGGTGACCCCCACCTCCTTCAATAGGTCAGGATTTATTGGGTTAATACGTATCTCAACTTGTATCCAAGATAAATATTTTTTTCAGAGAATGCTAGACAAATGAACGAGCTTTAAGATAATCCAAATAACCCCACATGCCCAAAAAATGACAAGAGCCTGATTCCACCGCGTCGTAACACATATATAAAAAACAGCAGATACTTACCCAAGAGGTGAGTCAAAGAGCGTAGACCAAGATGTCAGCTGCTTCTCCACAGGGGCCCACACAGCGGGATCAAACAAACGGTTAGACATGCCGAGGCCTGATTCAAGCTTGGAGAAAAGGTCTTCAGCCTTGTGTACAACCTCTGTGATGTTGTCCAGGCCCATGTAGGTCTCGTTCAGCTAAAATATCAAACACGAACAAAATTGTCAGAAAAAGTATAATTGTTTCTTCCTCTCCCTCTTCAAGTGCAAGATTTGAAACAAACATCAGCAATTGTGATTTGGCCCATGTATGTCTTGTTCAGCTAAAATATCAAACACATACAAAATTGTCAGAAAAAGAGTTTTTTCCTCTCCCTCTTCAAGTACAAGATCTGAAACAGACATTAGCAATTGTGACTTGCAACATATTTCTCTACTCAGACACTCTCAAAAAAACCTATATCATCCTGGTCTTTTCATATCACCCATCTGTTCAAGTTCTCTTGGTAGGTTATTATAGTTCTACCTCAGCCTCTTTTGTCTTTTACTGTTCTATGAAAGTTTATTAGCACTATCAAAAGTAAGTTGTTTGTGTAATATTTACAGAGTTGAGCTAAGTTATGGTTAAGTTGAGATTGCACAATACAGGATCAGTTTATAAGGAAGAAGGAAAGACCAACTGTAATTTTTAACAAAAACTTGCCACTAACTATCAGAAACATTTTCACAAAACGCCATGAGATCCCTAGCACATTCAAAGATTGTGCAGTATATACAGTGCGACAGAGAGAACAAATTGAAATGAGGAGGATTGCTTTTTTTTTTTTTGGTAAGTCTTTTACGACACTTGCGACTACATAAGATCATATGAAAGTGCGGGACACACTAAACACTTTCAGTTCAGTAGGAATTAATTTTGAATTTTGCTCATGTGGCGGCCGAAGTCTACTCTTATAGATTTTGGACCACCAAAGGATCTTTAACGAGCGCATAGACATGGATTTTTTCCCCCCACTCCTGCCCACCCAGCAGTAATGGGTACCTGACTTTGAGTTGGGGAAGTAAAGGCGATTTGGAAAAGAACTGGCCACCCTACCACAATATGCCGAAGGCCCAGGAAGTTGTCTCACCAACAGGGCAATCCCAAATGTCCAGATTCGATGCGGGAACAACTTTACTTTACCCTAAGATCAGGGGTGTGGCTGAAAGACAGCAGTAAGAAAGAGCCAAGGAGTAGCAGCAGAATGGCTGCAAAAAGAGTCAGGAGCCCAGAGGAAGGGGCACAGAGGGGGTGGGGGTGAGGGCTGAAAGTGGAGACCAAAGCTGACGTTAGAGATCAGGAAAGGAGGGGAAAGTAGAGAATTTTAGGGAAGAAAATTTTCCGTCACTGTCAGGTTTCAAACCTGGGATTTGTTGAATGAGAGGCAAACACCATAACCTCTAGACCACAAGAGCCCCCTGTGAGGATGATAACAAATAGATTGCTGTGAAACCAACACAACCTTCCATAGGAAAAGATACAAGACCACAACTAGTAACTCAGAACCTAGTTTAACTTACAATTGAAGAAAGTTTCCGAGTGAAAGCGATATCATCAATTTCTTCCATGAAACTGGAGATGTTGAGAGAACAGAGCCGAGCCATCCATGCCTGATAGTCCCACTTTGGCACTGAGTTGGGAGGTGATTCAAACAGATCATCAGGATTGATGGCACAGAATGACTCAAATGACATCACTTGAGTTAACTGAGTGGAAAGCTGGGGAAAAATTGAAAAAGTTTCAGGTTGAAATAATACACATACAGTTGAACCTGTTCATGAACTTAAAAGACGGCAAAAACAAAAAAAAACCTGCCTGGGCCACGACAGCCAATTTAGATAAAGTACATGTACAATGTAAGTGCCTGAACAGTTCAGGTAGGAGGTGGGGGTAGGTGTGGGGGTGTGTAATTAACTCAGTTCCTTCTCTGAGCCATCTTACCAGCAGCTGTAAACTGTGACAATATAAAATAAGTTATGGACCAAACTAAGAGTTTTTTTCCACCACATAATTAAGTGGTAAAAATTATTCCAACTTTCATTCCTAAGTAGCAAAAAAATCAAATATTCAAGCAAACCATACAAAAGTTTTTTTGGTATAACTTTCACAAAAGTACTATCATTAGCATTAACTATATAAAAGAGAAAGGTATTTCCAAACAAATTTGTATTTCAAGTACACCTAAAGATTCTGTTTTTGTTACAAGAACTTGAATGCTTGTTACAGCTACATGATATTTAGAGAATAATCATTCTCAAAAACAATTCTCCAACGCTTTTGTTGTTACGTTTTCATTCCTCTAAAACAGTCTCACCTTTTGAGGAGCGAAGTTGTTTGTGTAGATTAAAGTCTCCAGCAGTTCTGGAAGCTCATCCAGCAAACCAGCTAGCAACTGAAGACTCGGGGACTCCTTAAATGCTTCTGCCAATGTTTGGCCTGAAGAAGAGTAGAAAAACAGATTTGTTCAACACAGTTGCTAAAGAAATAGAAGCATTAGAAAAGCCTTTGCACTGAAAAAAAATATAAAAGGAACACATGACACCGGAGGATCCATAAACCACATGAGTTCAGAAGTTATCCCTATCTAAAAAATAATGTAGAGAAAAAAGAAGTGGATTACATGAAATCCCCTGCATGGAACTCTTTCCCTGATAGACCATTTTTTTCTCACTGTGACCAAGCCATTTTTGTAGCCACTTTTTCTTATTTGATTGTAATCCAAAAAAATACAATTTCTTAAAAATTATAACAAAAAACTCAAATGATAATTTCCTACTAGACGGTACAACAACCCTCCTCCCCCAGTCCTAAGATAAAGTAGTGGTATCTGCGAGTCGAAAACGTCTGGAATTGAATGAAGAGATTCAAACTTTGACAAACTGCAAAATGTGGCTCACATCCGTAAATCTTGGGGAGCACAGGCAACAAAAGGTAATTTTCCATAAAGCCAAGTTATCACAGTGCACACACAACTTACTGTCAAGGATCTCCATGAGCTGATCTAGCACAATGTTGGTGACAGCGATGGCTTTGTCATACACTGGGAGGATTGTGCTAGCAACATCAGGAGCTAGTGAGGTCAGCAGGTTCGACACAATCCCAGAGATTCCCTGTGGGGAGCTATGAAGGAAGAACAAAATACAAAACATTAAGTACTTTCCAAATACATTTATGTACAAGATTCCATAAATCAGCAACTCACAACATCTTCTATGTCTGCTCAAACCACTCACAACAAACACAAATCCTAGTCAAACTGACAATGGCAGCACAGAATGATTAAGATAATGGGCTGGAAAAACATGCAACAGCAACAATAGATATACATCCACTTTACAGAAAGTGACCATAACTCACTGCAGTTAGAGTGATGACAAGCAATTAAGTAAAGCATCAGTCACCTTTTCCATCAGAGACTAGAAATCCTGGATGATAATTCATAAATCTTAGTAGTCACAGCGGAAAATAAGTATAACAGAAAAAATGTTTGCCTCACAGTGAAAAAGACTTAAAAGATTTTGAGAACATTTACAAAACTCCATGATCCATTGCCATTCATTTGTGAAAAGCTTTCAGAAACTGTTTCTTCAAACATTTGATAGCACATTATACTCACTTGCATTACACTTCATCTAATGATGAATGATACCAAAGACTGTATTCTACAAGATGATTCACTCTCTATAAAGAGTGACCAAATAAACAATATATGCACAATAGTTCAGTTGCTGAAGACCAGCAGTGACAAAAATGTTTTGTTTCTCAAACTGAACAATTTTTGCTTTTTTTTTTGTACACCAGATACGTCACGTCCTAAAAATAATATCCAGCAAACTATTTTCAAATATCTCGAAAAGTAACGAACCACCTTGTAGAGTACACGTCTTCGATGATACTAAAAGATTAAATAAAAGAAACAAGGTACAAAATTTAATAGCGCCTTTTGCTTAACAACGTTAACTACGTGAGCATAAGCCTGGGTAAAGAAAGAGTTGAACAATCCAATAAACTTACAAGTCCATGGATTGACTTGACCAAACAGAGATGCGAGCTCCAACTTCATCCCAAAGGGTAGTGTTGAGAAGTCGAGAGAAAGGGTCCACTGGAACACTGACCGGCTGATTCATGATGTAATCTGTGTAGGACTTGAGTAACTTGTCAAACTTCACCTGAACCTCTGCAGAACTCACTGCAGGGAGGGTCCCGTTCTCAAACTGCACAGAACCAACGACATAAAAAAGATATTAGAAAATACTATCTTTCACAAGTGGATTTATGAGTAATGCTAAAGCTGTATAATGACAAAGAAAATTACGTTCTTTGTTCATCTTGCAGAGAGAAATTTGTCTCTGCCATTAACAATGGCAATAGTTTTTCAAAGTTGATGTTGTGCACTCATGGATACAAACAACATTAAAGGACATAAATATAGCATGACATGCTGAAACACTTCTGCTAAACACTTCTGCTCCATAAACATTCTCTCTCTCTCTTTCTCTCTCTCTCTCTCTCTCTCTCTCTCTCTCTCTCTCTCTCTCTCTCTCTCTCTCTTTCTCACTCTCTCTATCTCTCTCCTTCTTTCTCTCTCTCTCCCTCTCTCTCTCTCTCATTTTGTTACTATCATGTCAGTGACATGACAAGAAAGACTTAACAATACTTTGCACCATCTGTCAAACAGTATTTGGAAAGACTGTAACTGATGATGTCTTACAAGTAACATCAGTCTGTTTGTGCCCTGGTATTCATTGAGCTCCTGCAGAAAGGCTTCAGGGTCCACTTTGCACATCTCCGACTTGAACTGGGCCATGCTGAAAGCCAGACCCGGGGGCACGGTGAAGATGAGGTCAGCTGGGGTTCCACAGAAAGAGGGCCATGACTCTAAGGCCTGTGGCCATCTCTCAAGCTAAGAGAGGAAAAAGAAGAAAAAGATTTTCAAAAATCAAAATCCATTTGTTGCTAACACTACTATATAGAGAACTTAAGATAGGGATATGAACCACACTGTTTAATGTATAGGACTGAAGTCATGGGTTACAATATTTACTTGTCAACTGAACCTGTAAGATATGCTCTACACCCTTTGGGTGGATGGTAGTGAAAGATTAAACAGATGAATGGAAAGAAAAGAGCAGAAGAGACCAGAGGGGATGGCGAGAGGAGCAGGAGGGCGGGGCGGGGTGGGGGTGATTTATAGCTTAAAATTGGAACCCAATAGTACATGAGTATAGCAAAACATGAGAGACAAAAGTCACAAATTCACTACAGACCATTCAAAACCATAGTCCATTCAAAACCACAGTGCATTATTTTATAACGTTCATTGAACTTCTTTCTTCAGCTTAGTAAACAGAAGTTTCACTTTTGTTCCTTTATCACTACTTTGTACTCGTACTTCAGCTAAATATCTACATAGACTAGAAAAGTAATCAAGCTAAAAATGTAAATCAGAACAGCCCAAGTTTCACCTTTTCCTGATGGGTCAGAACTGTGTACATGACTGTCTGCAGCATCTCTGGGGCTTGACTCAGAAGATTTAACACTATGTTGGTGTTATAGTACTGTCTCATGCCCGCTAGTGAAGCACCTGGTTTCAAAATAAGAAAAGGGAATTTTTAAAAATATGAATATAATACCAATAAAATCAACAAAGTCATAACCAGAACAGAAGATTTAACATTATGTTGGAGTTTTTGTGCTGTTTCATCACACCTCCTTGCAAATCACTTGGTCCAGAAAAAGCAAAGGGAATATAGAAATACGAAAATAGTGCAAGAAAAATAAAACAACTGAGTCAAATACCTGGGACTTTGATCTTGGCTCAAAACACTCCTATACATTTTTATTTAATTTGAAGGATGTAATGGAGGTTATACAAACAACCCATAAGTGGCCCGTGCCTGGTAAGTTAAGATGTGCCTGAAGGCCAACATGTTGAACGAAAACGTGTGTTGCAATGCAATAAACAGTCTCTCGTCACACTCGGCTGTTTCTAGATATCTGGCACATTCTCATTTTCCTCCAAATTATGTTTTTGTAACTCTTCAACTTCAATCAACTATAATTTTGGAACCAAAGCAGATAGACTTATACTATTTTCATCCATTTGCAAGCCTCAAAAGATCTTTCATATGATAGCCACGGTGTTATCCAACTCACACTTCTCTGCCTCAGAATTACAAAGTTCTCTCCGCTCAGTACCTAGTTTTGAGAAATTTGACATCAAAGATTTTACGATTCAAATCATATCAAGCTTTTTCGAAAGCAATTCTTTGAATATCTTGAAAACGACTCTGAATAATCTTACAATTTTGATAGAGCAGATACAACATTTGGTTTCCGACCTCATGATCTTAGTAACTTAAACTGGCCAAAAACAAAAGAGAAAACTTTTGTAATTCTAAGGTAGCGACACGTGACTTGTTTTGTCATGTTGCTACACATGCTGTAAAATACAGACAAGGTTGTCCTAGACGGCCACATACTGTCAAAGAGAGAAAAGTTGTTGTCTTAATCAAATGAATGTCTAGGACGGTTTCATTTTAATAATTTCTTTTTACCTAAGCAAGAAGTGGGATGCGGTTGTTAGTACAGGTGACTGTCTTGGACAGGTGGCCATAAGAGCATTTTTGACAGTAGTTTGTTAGGTACAACCTAATTTTGACAACGCACCTGTCATCTGGTCCAGCTGCTTTTGCATCAGGTCGACAGCGACTTCGATGAAGACAAGAGTCTGTCTCAGTTCCGGGATTTTTTCCATTGTGCTGTACACCAGCATGGTTACAGACGACTGCCAGTTGTAGAAAAAGCTAGAGAAGTATGAAACAGAAGGAGAAATTAAGAAAATATGCTCCTTATCAACAAAATTATATCACGGACATTTATCATTTTTATTTAATACAATGTTCTTATACAGCGACAAAATTCTTAGAACTGATAAATATCCTTCCCTTCTTCAGATAATGTCCACCTCTGCTTTAAAAAAAGGAAAACCTTACATCTAAGGATAATAAATATAACATCACGTAGTCGATCTGTCCATGTAAAATAAAAACTTCAGACCCAAACTGTATACACCACCTGCAAAAAAATACCACCTGGAAATACTAAATTGAAAAAAGTGAAACTATAAGCTCTACTGATCATGAAAGACATCTGAATAGAAAACTGTCAATCTTGTAAAAACTAGATATCTAAGTCATATTTTCCATATTTCAAAAATTAGATACTTACGTCATGTTTTCCAGATTTGCTCCGAGCTGTTGCAGACTGTTGTCCAATTTGTCCCACTCTGCTGCGTAGACTGACATATCTGTCAACTTGTTATCTCTGTCTAGTATGAATGTGGGCAGGTTCGTTACCAGCTTTTCTAAATTCTTATTCAGCAAATCGTACTCAACAATCAGATCAGCAGGATCCACAGTGAGGTCAGCACTGGTCCTGGCCCGAGACAGGTCATCCATCTGGAAAAGTGAAAGTCACAGTTTGTCCACAAATAAAATTGTTAACAACTTTTCAATGCCACTTAATCAAGAGTGGTCCAGGCAGAAGGAAAAAGAACAAGAGTATAACAAACCCCCCAAAAATAAGCCAAGACTCACCACCTCTCCAACATGGCTTATATCTATACAACGTTACTGCCGTAAGCTGACAAAACGGCTTTTTTCATTTTGCCGCCAAAATTTTTTATTTGCTATATCGAAAGCCTGATTTGTTACCCTACTTGCGCAAAACAAATTAAAACTGTGACTAGTTTTTTAATAAATTTTAATTTTAATTTTGGAATGACTCTAATTATAAATGATTACGCTGACAAAAAAAACTTCTTTTTCTCGAAACTGCCTTTTGTCAGCTCACAGCAGATTAGGGATTGGCATAGTTCTGTTGTAGGCCAATGTGTATTTTTTTTATCACCAACATATGAAGCCATACCAGACCTCTACTTTAAAAGGTCAGATGTTCAAAGATGAATATCATGGAGAATGCAGGTAACAGCTTGATGATGGGAAACTAACTTCCTGCAGCACCATTTCAAACATGACCAAGATAGTTAATAAAACATTCAAGAGGAGTGAAAAAAAGAAGTATGAAGATATCCTGATGTTTAAGAGTCTTGATGGCAGTAATTGTTCTCAAGACCTGCAGTTTCTTTTTATACAAAACACCGTCAAACACTGCTGGTATCCAAAATACTGAAAGTTGTGATACAGGAACAAAGTGAAAGGAGACAAATTTGGAGATTCCAACAGGACCTTGTGTGGAGGCTACTTATTGCTTAAAACAAACAGGTCTTTTGCTGTTATCCATGAAAGAAAAGGCTTGACACAGTCTAAAAATTAGACATGGGAAAACTACGAGAGTTCTCTGGTATACGCAGAGTTGAGGAATGGATTTGGCAAAATGGAATAACATGGTAAAAAAAGTGAAAAAAAGGAAGTACTTAGACCCAAATATGACTGTAATCTACATGGCCATCTTTTAGGATCCCTCAGGATGTCTTTCTAATGCAAGCAAAGATGAAATATTGGCTTTTGTAACATCAATGATCATTTGTTTAACAGAAACAAGACTCACCGCAATAAGAAATGCCTCTAGACCATTCAAATGTGTTGCAAGTTCTTCCAAGAGCACATTGATATCTATGAAGCGGAGCTCACAGATTGCTTGCTGGAGTATTGCTGGGTCCAGAGAACTGGCTTGGACAACAAATGCTTCTGAGAACTGGGTGATATTCACACACAGTACCCCAAGGTCCATGTCGAAAACAGCCTGTGTTGTAAACAAAGCCACACTTATGTTTTTCACAGAATTTTTTGTCTTGAGAATATTTAATACAATCTGCACAGGTATTCAAAGCAATTGGATGCAAAAGATTTACATAAATTTTGCAGCATTTGATTAATATGATACAATGAAGAACAAAATATGTTGTTAATAAATAGGGCTCCACAGTAGTAAAGCTTTACATAAAAGTTCAACTGAAGACCTATATAGCGAATAGGGAATAGGCCTACAAAATAACTCTGAAACAAACGACAGTATCTAATTTACATTGTTAAACCCTTAATATTATCAACTAATATACAATTACAAAGTCCAAGACAGCTATCCATTGTCCAGGAGATAAATTGTTATCTTTGACAGGTAGATATTTTTGACAGTCTCATAACGTGAACCCCCCCCCGTAAGGGCAGAAGTGGGAGGAAGGGGTCACTTTATACAGGTGATTGTCTTGGGCAGGCGACCATTCATTAGAGCAGGTTCACTGTACCGCCAAAGCCTCTCCCTACCTTATCTGGCCGGGTGAGAATCCTCTGTAAGGTTGCAACACCCACAGCATTGAAGTCAGGGCTGGACATGAGAAGGTCTTTTATTTTGGCTAATTCTGTCGAGTTGTCCATTCTCAAATACTCAGTGAGGACAATCACTGGTGATGCTGAAAAGAATTTCAATCTTTTTTAAAGAAAACTTTACAAAACTAAAAGAATACATGGGCTTAAGAGATCTGCACACCTAAGGCCCCATTGGCAATTTAACGTAATACTACTGCGACAATGACTGAATGTCTGTGTGTAGGTGTGCACACATCTGCCGTGCGCTAACAAAATGCCTTTTACAATTCACAGCAGTTTCGATATAAAGAGACTGTCAGTGTAACCATTAAAAAAATAACGGTCTCCCAAAAATTTAATTCTATTTTATTCAAAAACTAGTCTCAGTTTCACTTTGATTTTTTCACATAAGTTGGGTAACTTATACGGCTTTTGATTTAGCAAATAAAAAAACTTGGCTCCAAAATGAAAAAAGCCATTTTGTCAGCTTACGGCAGATATGAGGGTCTA
>NW_004797307.1:485485-495731 GCF_000002075.1 Aplysia californica
GTCTGGCTAATGTACTAGCACAAAAAGAGCCTATGAAAAAGCAAACTCACTAATTTCTTAAAATGCTTATAAAAACCACTTCAATTAACATTTATATCTGGTAACTTGCACTTTGCGATATTTTAAGTGCCGAGAATTTCATTACAAGCAAAATAGATGGAAAGTAACTTTCGATGGCTCACAAACATGTCTAACTGCATTGAGATGAAGTTAGTTTTTTTGAAGGGGGGGTGGGGTAATGTCAAATTTTGTATCAAATAAATGTAGTTGTTTTAGATCATCAAACATAACTGTTTTGAAAATAATCATGAGCTGTTTCCATAATTATAGGCCTACACATCTTAATCATTTTGTTATAAGTATTCATATGACCTTAGAGCATGCATCAGAATACCATTGAGTTACAAGCAAAATACCAAGTATGTATCTATGTGTGTGGATGTGTGTGTATGTGAGTGTGTGTGTGTGTGTGTGAGTGTGTGTGTGTGTGTGTGAGTGTGTGTGTGTGTGTGTGTGTGTGTGTGTGTGTGTGTGTGTGTGTGTGTGTGTGTGTGTATGTGTGTGTGCGCGCACGTATGTACGTGGTGAAACACCACATCAATGTTCCAGGATCTGGACAATAAAGATGTATCTTATCTTATCTTATCTTCCTGATCTACCTTGAGGGCACAAAAAAGTTTTACCATTCTTACGCATTATGGTTTTTTTTCAGGCATCATTTAACAGTGTGAAAAAAGCAGAGAAATCACCAAAACCATGAAAAACTTTGCAAATGAAATACACTTGAACCAGCCCTAAAGACCACTTGTAAAGGACAATCACCAGTACAAACACCCGCTTCCCATATCCCTCTTTGGATTCTTTTTCCCATTATAATGGCAATATGTAAAACAGCCATCTGTCTAAAACAGCCACTTTTCTTCTCGAGAGTTGGTGGTCTTCTTACACAATTTCGACTGCAACGAAACTGGAGAATAGCTATCCTTGGTGACAATAAACGCCAAGAAAGTTCCTAACCATTGTAAAAATTTAAAAATTTCAAAACTAAAAAACAAAAATCAGTGACAAGCAACTTCTAAACCCAACCCCATGGATATTTCATTCATTTGTTGAATAATTGTCCTGATAGATAATTATTTTGAAAGAATAATTGCTTTGATAGAATAATTATCTTGATGGAATTATTGTCGTATACCTCCTCGATCATGGTTTGCATTGCCATGCTAGACTGTGTCAGGTCTTGAATAGCCACTGGCCAGTTAGTTTCACAAATAGTTGTGTTCATTTCCATCAGCGGGACATATGCCGGCATGTTCATCCGACCGAGATAATTGTTGCCGCAAAATGTTCCCAGGGGATCACTGGAGCTGGCCAGCTGGTAAATCTGTGAGAAAAAAAAATTTGAACAAAAAAATGTCCTTCAATCCATGTGTAATGCAGAGGATGGAAATGAAAGGGTGGGCTTGCATGCACACACACACATGCACGCAGGCACATACACACACACGCACACAAATAAACACACACATCACATACAAACACACAAACACACATGCGCACGCACACACACACATACACACACACACTCTCTGTCTCTCTCCCTTTGTCTCTCTCTCTCTCTTCTCAGCTCTTTTTACTCTAATAGACAGTCACATTTTTTTATCATTCTGAAGGCATGACAAAATTATCAGTCTGTCCAGTTTCATGATAACCAAATTTCTGCTTCTTTTCAGAGCAATAATATCCAACCTCCATGTAAATTCAGTCTGTCATTTCTGCCACTGATTAAAAGCAATAAAGAACTAACTTTAAAACTTTTAACTACTTCCAAGAATGAAAAAATTAAAACGCTGGCTTAAAATATAATATTAGAAATTTCCGTTTGTCAAGACTGCTTCAGAAAAGAAAAATAACAACAAATCCAAACATCAAAATCTAATCTAACACCCTTCATTCATATGCAGCTTACCATGTCCATATTGTTTTTCCACATATCATTCAGGCCAGTCGCCAACTCAGGTAAGTAGGAGGTGATCAGTCCTATCAGTTTGGTGATTGAAGAGTCAGCGCTATAGGTAGCTGTCATACAAAAATGAACATCAGTCAATTGATCAGATTTATACCAAACTCTCCAACATGCAACAGTAATGAATTATATCAAGATGATCTGATCCTTATTGCTCTACAACATAAGAAGAAAGAAACAAAATGCTGAGATAAAGGAAATCAAGGCCTCCCAAGTCTGGATAAAAGGTATAGGAGATATGGTAGTATGGTATGAATTTAACACCTCCCTCAAATCCTTCAAAGTTATTTGAGAGGCAGTAACTAATGAAAATAATGTCCATCTCTTATAGGATTCGGTAATAAGATTAAATTCAAGGACGAATGTGTTCGTATACAAAAGAAACAACAGAAGAGAAAATTCTATGACTTGAAAAGAAATGATTATACAGATCACATAAACGATTACGATTTTTTAAATGCCACACGTATCAAAGGTACCTGGCTAGAAAAAAGGTTACTCAGCAAAAGACTGCATTCAGTTGTTGGCTTCATACTTTTAAATTTCAAAATTTTGTTCAACTTATTTTGAATTTTGTTGTGGGGAGGGGGGTTGATGAGATGCTACTGAAACAAACTGTCTGATTAAAATTGTCAGTCTTGATTTAATTATTTTACATGAATTGAATTACACTTATTACCTATTTTTTCTGTTTCTCAAGTCTGTATGAGATAATCAGCTTCAGAAGAACACAATATACTTCTGAAACATCTGAACCAAGCTTTGAGGTGATCAAAAAGCTAAATGCACCGTCAAACTAATAGTGAGCATTAGCAGGGACCTCAACTTAAGATTACAAAGTATGGGTACTCCCAATTCTGAGCTACAAAATAAGGAATTATTTTTGGTCTCTGCTATATAATGATCATGGCTTCTCAATGCAATTCAAAATTACCCGACTGTCATACAAAGATTTTCTTGTCAACTTACTTGTCATAGTCTGCATCATTTGGTAACCTGATTTTGTGAACTGAGACATGGCATAGATGTACGGGGCAATCTCGTTCGACACAGGAGTCCCAACCAACACAGTGCCCAAACCTCTGTATGCACCCAGTATGCTGTAAATAAAGAGTAACAAGACATTAAACAATACGAGGTTTTAGGTTTCCTTGATTTTATCATACCAGGGAGACAAGAAATATGATGCAGTTAATGCTAAAATATATAGTACAGCAGTTATCTTAATACAACTATAATTATATCTGATATTGTAAAACAAACTTTGCAGTGAGGTGAAGATCAACAAAATATTTTTTTCATGCATTTATTTATATAACTTAACTATTTATTTATTTCATTTATTTATTATAATGCTATAAACTAAGAAAGTAACATTCTGTTGTTTCATTAACTTTCTTAACAAACTTTTACTTCAAATTCAGAATTTGATTGTTGTTAATATTCTACACCAACATTGACACAATTCACATTCACGAAGCAGGCTGTTTTGACCTTGCGATTAGAGGCAACCTGAGCAGTGTGAAATATAACTAAAAAACAAAGAGAAAGATAATTCTATAAAAACTTCCCCTCTGGTAACTGAACTCCAGTCTTTTTGTGTACTAAACAAAGGACAAGCCCATAACACCTAAACCTCTGATGATTAATATTCAAAGCATAGGAAAGATGCTAAACATACCCTCTGGTGAGATAATCAGTGGTGAGCATATCTGAGACAGACTCCCAGCCTTGATCAGAGAAATCAATTGATTGCATGTTCTCGAAGATTTCAGACCACTTCATAACATCATAGTTTTCCAAAGCCTTCAATAAACGATTCACGTGACCATGGAGACTGGCGAGTTTCACTGTTTTCCCGTAAAAATCACCGTCATAGAGCCCCATGATAGTCTCAGCAGTAGAATTGATCTGTGGAGTAAACAGTGACAAAAATTTCTTTTACCACAAAGTATAGAAAGTCAGCTTTTGGTGCAAGTACAATGATGACATACATTCTCCTGAACACACAAATAAGAAATAATACTGGCAAAGAACTTTACCCAGGGATTAAAAAATAGCAAAATTAAACAAACGAAAAATGGTAGAGACAATAAACAATAACAATATATCAAAGATAATATCACTCATCTGCGTACATCTGAGCACAGATGTTTCTCTGTGTTACTGCATCAGTGGAGCATAGAATTGTAAAACAAACTTACGCATCACTGTCCACAGTGTACGTAGAGCTGAACCTCCTTTAATGGCCACCTGTATATATAGAATTCATCCATGCAAATGGCCACTTCCCGTTTCGAGCTTTGTATCTTGTACATCATAATGACACTGTCAAAGATAAGCATCTGCCTGTGACAGCCACTTCTCTCCCCGACAAAGAACTGCCATCTTAACAGTTTCAACTAGGTGGTGTCGGTGGCCTAGTGGTTAGGCTCTTAGACTCGCAACTGTAAGGTCGTGGGTTCGAATCCCATCAGGGGCCCAAAGTTGTGTCCTTGGGAAAGGCACTTTACATGAATTTTTCTCACTTCACCCAGGTGGGAATGGGTACCCGGCTATAGACAGTGAAAGATCTTGTCAGTTTGTTAGTGTTTGAGTGCTTTATCAGCTTCTTGCACTGTATGCTTCGTGGGAAGCTGAAAATGTTTCTGAGTGCTCTATAGTCTGCTGCGGTAATAATATAGTGTAAAGTACATAGAGACTGCTGTCGAGCGGGATATGAGCTATACAAATGCTATTTATTATTATTATTATTATTATTTTTATTATGATCCTTACTTACCACATTTCCAATATCATGCAGTCCCAATTGATTCAAGATGACGGTCATCTCATCTGCGATATCGCCCACACACAATGTGTCTCGGACATCAATGTAAACATCCAAGGGGAGCCTGGGCTTAACGTCTTCCATGACACGATGACAAACGGACACATAGCTGGAGGCGTTGACCATAAGTTCCTGAGAAAAGAAAAGTTAAGCTTACCATCATGAACATGTCTTGAAAATTATCAAAAAGCAAACTCATAACAATTGCACATGGCAGAGGTGAAAAATGTATTTATAACTCAATTAAAAATACAAGTCCTTCCCATCCCTCATAGCTTTGGTTCAGCAGTGAGTGTAATGCGATTATCGTTTCAACAACCCCACCCATTGAGACAATATCAATAGCAAAAACATTATCCCACAAACATTTCCTTTGAAGGTAATTGGAGTGTATGTGACAAATACTTAGCAGTTAAAAAAAACCCCAACCCATCCACCCCCACCCCTCCCCCATCTCCTCACCTTCCTTCAATATGCCAGCATGCGTTTGTAAAAACTACAACAAAAACAAAATGTGCCATTAGAGACCCAAGCGGAAACAAATTTATTCAAACATACTCATTCAATGAGTAATCATTACTATCAAAAGATCCTAGAGAACTGCAATGATCAAATGTCTCAAAAGGTCCTCCATACAATAAAAGGATTTCATGTTGTTGTGCTTCGTTTTAAGAGCTAGACTTCAGAACAGTTGCAGAGCAAGAACAATAGCTTGAGTCTTCTAAAGTGGTCTCCTTACTATATTTTTTTTAAGATGCCCATGTAAGGTACAGCTTTCTGGATGTATCAGACCTAATAGTGCTGACAGAGCTTAGAGAGTAACTCAATACAAGAGCCTAGCGTCTTGTACATTTCCCACTCACAGAAGTACAGTGAGACCTCATTATTGTATACCATGTACACTCAACGAAAAAGTATATTTTTCAAAGTTTTAAGTTGTAGAAAAGTTTCCCTTAGGTGCCATGAAAACAAATGGACACATCTTTCTAACTTGAAGAGGGTACATAATACCAACTGTCTAGTGTACTCAATTTTTTCATTTCAAAGACAAAAAAAACTAAGCGTTTTTAGACAGCAAGCCACTTACACTGAGGACCTGAGGCTGCGTGAAGGTATCAAGAAGAGCCTTCGTCACCTCTGGGCCACGCATCAGGATTTGGTTGAGTTTGGATGCAAAGCCTTCACTTGACTCCACTGTTCTCTTGAGGGAAGTTCTTAGGTCTAAAAGGTCAAGCAAGAAAAAAAAAGAAAAAAATGGAGGGAAAATGCTGAAAATTTCTTTGAGCGTTTATGCAAACACAAAGCTACAAGACTACTTCAGAGAAAAGAGAAAAGTATCTGTGTAAGTAAGTTAGCTGTTTGAATAGCTATTTCTCATTCATGTACGAACTCCTGTATGAGGTGTACTTCCCGTTATCAGTAAATACTGCAGTAAATGTTATTTTGAAGGAGGATGAGCTATTGACGCATCAGAAAATAGGTAATTGAGTGTTAACATCTTGTAGAACGTTATGTGGCTACTGGTCTTTACAAGACTTAAGAGTTTCAAGAATCAGAAAACTGCTTTCTTTTCAAAGGATAGCTGAGACAGATTTCATCATAAAATGTTGAAAAGCATTTTCAAGGGACAAGAATCACATACTGACCTGTGGACATATCAATGAGAATTGAAACAACATCCAGTGAGTGCTGAGCGAGTCTTGAAATCTTCTGCACCACATCATAATCTGGAAACTGGCGCAACATCTCTTCCAAGGAATCCAAAAGATGAATCACAGTCCTGAACGGAAGCCAAAGATATCAGAATGAAATATAATATGAAAAACACCAGGGTTTTGTTTGTGATGAATTTAATTTTCATGTAAAAAAGCTGACCAATTCCCAGGGTCATCTACCTCCACCCAGCCGTCTGAACTGTCCATTTCTGAGGAAAAAGAATACTAAGATATTTTATCTTTTTTAAGTTGTAGCTAAAAATGAACATCTTTCAGAAAGGAGCCATCTTTTTAAAATGGTCCTTGCTATGACACCTTACTTACTAAAAGAGCAATTTAGAAAACTTTGAAGAAAGTAGATAATGCAATGCTTACTTCAAACGTCCTCTCAGTTCTGATAGACCTGAACAACACACAACTTACTGGTCATCCAAATTGTCAGTATAAACAAGCTGGTCATAGATGTTTGGCCAGTTAATCTTGGAGATAAAGTCCAGAACAACTATCATCTGCTGTCCTTCCCCTGTTTTTATCAAATTCTCCAGGTGTGACATCAGGTCACCCACTGGCTTCAGAAATTCCTGGAGAGAACAAACATTAAGAAAAATTTAATGAGAAAGTCTTCCTGATATCCTTTGCTAAGAGCTTTCTGAAATAATTCTTCAATAATCATAACAGTTAAACAGATACAACAATTTGATAAAGTACAGTATTTTTGCTTTTCCTCCTTTGGCATGCTAGATATGCTAGTATTGAATGAAATTGCTTTTTTCCATGAAGCACTGAATAATTTTAGTTTACTAGTATAAGAAATGATCAGCTCAAGATCTAACAAAAATGTTTCCTAACCTGGAAACGCCATTTTGAAAAGAGGGAAGTAACTAAACAAATCCTCAAAAGAATACTCTCTCGGAGTATACATAGTGGCACAAAAACACAAACATACACACACACATACACACGCACACACATACACACACACACTCACACACACTCACACACACACATATACACCCACAAACACACCCACACACACACACACACACTCACACACACACACACACACACACACAAGCCTGAATATACACACATACGTATGACCAACCTCAGAAGTCCCATTCCATTCTCCACTTCCAAGTTTGATAATGTTTAGTCCCAGCTCAGCAACAGACTTCACAGTAAGCCATATTGGTGAATCATTGGCTCCTACAGTCTTCATCAGAGGCTCCAGACTATCAACAACACCTTGAATGCTGTTAAAAAAAGGGGAAAAAGTTTAACAAAGAACATGTTTCTTTTCTCTTTTTCTGCTTCTGCTTCCCCGCACTAGACCTTGGTGGTAAAATGGCTCTATACTAGTCAAAAGGGGTAACTGTATTATAACATGGCCTACTTTTTTATTAAAAAGTCATTTCCCCGTCTTTCCAAAGTAAACAAGTAAGCGGGTAATATTTGAAGTGACAGTATTTTTATTCATTAAATAATAAAAAGTGATCAGTTTCATCATACAAATACAAGACAAAATAATCCCTGGAATTGGATTCTAGCATCACAACAGATTTTGAAGCAGTATATATAATACATTTTGTTTCAGATAGAACTCTTGAAAAATATAAAATTTCACCACCATATTATTATAACCCAGTTCTTAAAATCTAGTTTCACTTGCCTTGCCTGTTCAAAACTATTCATACTAAATGCATTGACACATTCTTATTGGAAATTCTAATAGACTACTCAGACTACTCATTTCTCGTTTGATATGATATAAAAAACACTCACGAAGCAAGGCTAGTGCTCAAATCAGTGAATCCGTTCACCCAGCTGGGGATTTGGCGGATCAAGTCTGTGATGTCAGGCGTCCCAGCAAAGTTGACAAGAACAGGAATGAGTGAGTCGGAGGACATGACCAGCTCAAACATGTCAGCCACACTGTCCAGGATGGTTTCCAGAGACTCTGCCCCCATGTTGGCCTTCAGGCCTTCAACTAGCTTCAGCTGAGGGTGGAAAGTGGAGAGACTTTGTGATAACGGGCGAGGATTTGCTGATGTATGAAAATGGGAGACGCTATAAAGTGTGTATGTGTACCATAATATCTGTTTGAGTGAGTGTTACTGCATGTGCGCGCGCGCGCGCGTGTGTGTGTGTGTGTGTGTGTGTGTGTGTGTGTGTGTGTGTGTGTAGGTGTGCTTGTGTTCATGTGTGTGCATGTGTGTATGTGTTCATATGTGTGTATGTGTGTGCATTCATACATGTGTGTGTGTGTGTGTGTGTGTGTGTGTGTGTGTGTGTGTGTATGTGCATATGTGTGTGAGTCCATATATGTGTGTGTTTTAGTGCAAGTATGTATGTGTTGGTGTGTATGCACACATGATTAATTTATGAGCATGTAATATTTTAGTCCACACAAAAAAACTCTCCCAGTTTCAGTAAACCCTCCAAGGAAGCAATGTAACAGTCATATTTTATGATACAACTATAATATGTACAGGGGGTTACTTTTCACAGAGAGACATGTATTCAGTTTTCTCCGATATCTCAAGCCAAAGCAGCTAATGTGTGAACAAGAAAGGCAGGTTAGGAGCAGCGATAGAATCTGCTCATGGGAAGCAACACTAGCCTATTCATATAATTATAAAAAAGAAATTACCTTATTCTAAGATGGGATGACTTATTTTAAGACGAGTCACAGGATCAAACGACAAACTGGCATGCAATAACGAATGTGAAATATGCATTATCGTCGCGGTCGCTTGAGAAGGTTCCAAGTTGTGAAATACAATTAATATGTATATTTACGCTACAAAGACTGCACGAATAACCATCAAAGGGGGTAAAAAGGGGAAAGGGAAACTCTGGGAGTTGAATAGATATAATTATTGGAAAAGTTTGAGAAGCATAAGAAGCATTACAAAGTAGCCTACTGACTATATGGTGCCAAATTCAGTAGGCCTACCACAAGTACGCATGAGAAGCCAGTCTCCAAAATACTGTGCTGTATGATGGGCTAACTATAATAATAATGTATATACACACAGACAAATATGTATAATATATTGCTGACAAACTCACGGAGTTTATGATGGCAGTGACGTTGACTTGTCTCAGTACTTGATTGACCAAGTCGGGTAACTTGGTTTCCTCAATGCCGCACAGCGAAGCAGACACGAGAGCGATGTCGGACTGATTAGAAACCTTGATGTAGGAGCCCAGCTTCTCGGGATCGCAGGCAACAATCCGGAATGCAGGCATGCCAGCAATGTTTAGCAGCTGCAGGCCAGAGAAAAGGACAACGTTTTCACAACAAACAAAAAAACAGCAACCACAATTTGAGTGCTAAGCAAGCAGGCCTATATATAAACATGCATGATATTGTGTTATTATTTTGTTTTTGATATTTTTAATGGGAGGTGGGGAGGGGTGAAGGGGGCGAAAGGGGGCAGGGGCGGAAGGAGGGGGGATAGTTGGCGAAACATTGATTATTCTCAGTCTCTCATCTTGATAAGTCAACGGGGTGAGACGTTGAGCCGTTTTAGTAGGAAAAAAAACAACACCACATTTACAGACCGAAAATAACTCAAGATCCTTCTTCCCTACTTTACTTTGTCCACAGTGATGATAATGAAGTGGGGGAGGAGGTGGTGAAGGAGGAGGATAAGGGTGAGGGAGGGGGAG
>NW_004797307.1:496367-499164 GCF_000002075.1 Aplysia californica
GAGACGGAAATATAACATTACTACACTGCCGTAAGCTGACAAAACGTCCTTTCTCATTTTGGCGCCAAATTTTTCAACTGGCTAAATCAAAAGACTGACCAGTAACCCTACTTGTGTGAAAAAATCAAATTGAAACTGTGACTTGTTTTTGAATAAATTCAAATTCAAATTTCGTAATGACTACTTTTTTAATGATTACACTGACAAAAAAACCCCTCCTTTTCTTGAAGCTGCTCAAAGAAGGCGTTTTGTCAGATTACGCAGTCGTTACCTAGATCATCAATGAGCTTTTTGTCTCCCAAAACATTTTTCATGGTCATAAAGACAGTAGCACTCTTGTTGGACACAGCCAGTACATCCAGCACTTCAGGGGACGAGAAGTAGGGCCCAAGATCCTGCGTCATTTTACTGAAACTGTGGACAGATGATCACATTTATGTGTCACGACGTGGTGGAGCCAGGCGTTCGTCAATTTTTGGGCATGTAGAGTTATTGGTATCATCTGCAAGCTTATTCATTTGCCTTGCTTACTATAAAAAAACACCTATTTATCTTGAATAGAAGTCGATATATTTGCCATTAAAGGAGGTGAGGGTAGCATGGTATGAAAGGTAAAATTATTAAGAAAATGGCCGCCAAAATTTGGTAACTTCTTTAGCTTGAGAGTCCTTGAAAACTGAAAAAAACCCATAATATTTCGTGCCATTAACCAACTTTTTTTCAGTAAAATTCACACGAAAATGCGTTTTTAAATGGACATAAAAGGTGTTGAGCCAAACATAGAAAGTAAGGAAAAAATTGTCAATCTCCCCCCCCCAAAAAAAAAATAAAAATAAATAAATAAATAAAAAATGCCGATTTCTTTGATTTCATTACTTCTTAATGAAAGCCTGATTTCACCACGATGCCTAACATTTGATAGATGACGTCACAAACGAGACAAACCGGTGTTGTACATGTACTCAACTTTAAGATAAAATGTAAACTGTTTTAGTTGTACGTAACCTAAAGGTTTAAAGGTAAAACTGTTTTACTTGTACGCAACTTTATTAAGATAACAGTAAACACGAAGTTAAAGTGTTGTAGACATTCGTAACCTAAAAGGTGAAGCGTTTTACATGTAAGTAACTTTAAATATTAAAAAGAAAAATTAATGTCTTATGTGTTAACCTACACAACTTAAAGATAAATTTTGATGGCAAAATGTTTTATCTGTACGTACACTTAAGATACACGTTAAAGTATTATACACGGACACAACCTAAAAAAAACCCTGTTTTACGAGTACACAAAGTAAAGGCGAAAGGTAACGTATTTCGCATAATATACGTAATACAAGGATAAACGGTTATAAGTGGTTACCTGAACATGACTAAAGATAGCGAGTAACGTGTTTTATGTAACCTAAAAGACGTGTGTGTAAAGTGAAGGTAAAAGATAAATTCGTGTTTTACATGAACGTAGCTTTGAGAAGAAAAGGCATGTATTTCGCATGTCCATAAATTAAAGTAAAAGGGTAAAGTGGTTTACGTGTTCATAATGTTAAAGATAAAAGTAAAATGTTTACCATGTACCTAACTTTATGATAAACGGTCAATTATTTCACATGATTTTTTAAATCCTCCATGCCTAAACGTATAAAGATTAAATGTTTTACATGTACGTAACCTACATGTTAACAGAAAGTGTTTTATGTATTGGTAACATAAATGTAAAAAAAAAGAAAGAGTTCTACATATTATACCAGTGGCCTACGTGACCAAAAGATGAAATGTAAAGTGATTTTCTATGTACGCGACCTAAGCTACAACAACACGTAAAAGGGTTATATTCCTCTCACCAGGAAGATAATATAATATCAATGAGAAGTTAAGTGGGGATAAGTAAATAAACGTGAATTGTACTGCTTTTTACATAAACGTAGGCCAAACAGAAACTCTAAAAGTAAAGTGTTTTACACGGTTGCATCGCAACCAATGACTGCATAAAAAACACATAAAGTTACTTTTATTTGCATTAACAACCTTCGTAACCACTTTTATTGTAGTCAAAATCCAGGTTGGACACATTTAGAGAAGTAGAAAGTGTTAGAAGGCAAATAATTCAATGGCCTCTGCTAGCGAAGTCAGAGACTGAGCTATGTGCGTCCTGTTTTTAAGTCGTCCTTGACTGCAAGGTAAATGGAAAAAGTGGGGGCCGGATACACACACTAGTATAATATTCTGATTTAGGCTAACTCGTGTGCGCAGTTGCCTCTATGGAATTATTTTGTCCTTTTTGGTGTGCCAGAACAAACCCAGTCTTTTGTAATGGGCCCAAAGAACACAGTGTATTTTTTCCCAAATGTTTTACGTGTGCACAGATGCAAACGAAGAACCGTGGGCAGTAAGTGTAACTTACGTAGAAAAGTGAGCTTAAAAAAAAGCACTTTCAGCATCAGAGCCAGAAGGCCAAGAGTAGGCGTAGCCAGTGCCAGTGTAATTATTTAATTTGCGCTCAAAGACTGAGAATAAACAACAAACAAAAAATGTTCACAATAAAAAAAAAAACTGTATGTGAAATTGTTCCTGGGAAAAGCAATAACTAATATGAAAAATAGTAAGCCTCGGGCTAACAGCAAAGAACACTGGCAAAGTAAAGTATAACCCCCCTTATTCCCTTTTCGTGCATCACTCCAATGACAGCCATCCATTTCGTGTTCCTGAAAGACGCAGCACCAATGTAACTTTGACCACCCATCAGTATCCTGGAAGTTACGCACGAAGTCCAGCAGTTTGAAATGGATGAGTAGAATGGG
>NW_004797307.1:499264-500381 GCF_000002075.1 Aplysia californica
GGGGCGGCAACTTAACTTACGGGGTGCCCATTACGACTGGACCAGGCCGATCACCCGACTCAGTGCCTTTTTTTTCAGTAGAAGTTTTACGGCGCTCGCAACTGCATACGGTCATATGAGTGCCAAACTCAGTTGGCTGAAACTGAAAACAAACTCGTTTGTTTTTTATGTGACCGAGATGGGATCGGTGGTCGGGCCGAAAACAAACGCGTGTGCTTTTGAGTCGACGAGTCGGGCGCCCGACTCCTCTGTAATGGGCAGCCCGTATGACCAGAACACTGACCTGTTGGCTGTGTAGTCGACATACTCCAGGTGGTTAGGGGTCGCATAGCAGTGGTTGTCCAGATTGCAGATGTACGTCTGTAAGAACGGCACCAGCCCGGCGCTGGGCAAGGCTCGTGCTTGGTAATGGCCTGAAGAAAAATAGTTCAACGTCATAGAGACATTAAGTTCTTTTAGTATGAGTTTTACAGTACTTGCAACACAATATCAGGAAGCTGTTAATTAAAATGTATCAAGCGCAGAGAGCAAAAATTTACAGGAGAGAGAGGGGGGGGGGGACCCTAATTTCATTCATTTAAAACATTTTATATCTTTCTTGCTTTTTTCAACATTTAGAAATTAAATATCAGCTGATATGTTTCTTAAGCACATACAACCGATGCCACAGATTGAGAAACCGCAACTTTAAAAAAAATTATTCAAAATGTTGAGAGTGGTACATTTCAACAGCTGGCAACAAAAAACATGTAGATCTTGGTCATAATATAAGAGCTGAAGATAAGAGCTGTTACTACAACGCAAAAGTATCAAGGTCTACCTGATATATTATTTTTTGCTCGTTTTGAGCTACTCAAAGTCCATTAGATCAGAAATCAATAAATGCTCTATCTGCTCTATCAAAATCGTCAGATTATTCTGAGTCGCTATCAAGATATTCAAAGAATTACATTCCAAAAAGCGTGACATGTGGAACTCGAAGTTTTTTCGTAAAAATACTCAAACTAGGTACTGAGCAGATATAACTTTGTTGGTTTAAAGATAGAAATTTATAATTTTAAGGAGGCGACAAGCACAGAGTAACATATACAGAGAAAGATAGAGGTTTGGGGGGGGG
>NW_004797307.1:500481-504186 GCF_000002075.1 Aplysia californica
GAGAACGATAATTGTTTGAAAGGAAAGAAGGAGTCCAACAGCCCGTCTTCCAGCTTCCATTGTCCGTGACCAGAACGCATGTCCTGAGAGTGCCAACCCACTAGATCCGGCTTCCAGCCTTTTTTCCTTCCTGCGCCCTTTCGATAAAACATTGAAACGGGTGAAAATCGAATGAAAGCTGTGTTCCACTCGATTTGAATCCGTTTCGACGTTTGACTACGCGTCAGGAATATGCTCAGTGTACAATAATGACGTGAAGAGGTTGCAAACAATTTTGCTACTGTGATTAAAAAGAAAACGATCTAAACGGAGACGTTTTTGGGTGCATCCAATATTTAAAGAAAGAGACGTTTATGGCGAGTACCACCATCTGTTAGATCAAATTCTAAGTGAAAGAGAGAAATGTCTTCCTTACATTCGAATGGAGCCAGAGACGTTCTTCTTGAAATGGTTGGACCACACATAACAGAGAACAACAAGGAAGAGAAAAAGTCAGTGGTGTTATTGGGAGAAGGCTTGATGGGAAAGGAAGGAATAACGCGGCCTGTCTGTATTTAAAACGGTGACCCTGTGACATACTCCTTGTCTGCCAGATACAAGGCGGGTAGATTTTAGTGCTGCGCTAAAATGTTTCGTTTCGATAAAAAGCTGTATTCACCTCCGGATCTGAAACGGAAGACGAAACGGATGCAGTAGGCCACTAATGTTTAGTTAAAGAGCCGATCTATTGCCTTCCGATGACAGATCAAGGGTCAACTGCCTGACACGAACTGAAAACAGATCTAGTGGGAGGGCACTCTTAGTGAGTTACTGAGTTAGGGAACAGTCCATAGGTTGATCCTCACATAACTGTACACAGCTTTCGTGGCACTTCGCTACCTCAGAATTACAAAGTTCTATCTGCTCAATACCTAGTTTTGAGATATATGAGTTTCACATCACGTAAAGCTTTTTCGAATTCAATTATTTGAACATCTTGATAATGACTCAGAATAATCTTACGATTTTGATAGAGCAGATAAAGCATTTGATTTCTCATCTCATGGTCAAACTAACTCAAAATGGCCCAAAATGTCAGACAGAACTTTGAAATTCTGAGGAAACGACTGGGCAGAGGCCAAGGCCCGAAAACTGATTGATAAACGACGACAACAGCGGTGACAACAATATCAGAACAAACAAAAACAGCGACAGTAACAACAACAGCAGCAGCAGCAGCAGCAGCAGCAGCAGCAGCAACAGCAGTAAATCCAACGACAATGACAAGAAAAGAAACAACAGCACTAACAACACAAACAACCATGACAACAATAACAGTGCAGTAACTAATACACCAGTAACAGTAAAAAACAGAATCATCAGCAAAACACGAGTAACAATAACAGCAGAAACATCAATTACAATAACAGCTACAATATTAAAAAACACAACAACAACAGCATCAACGGCAATTGCAATAGCAACAGCAACAATAATCATAACCTCAGCAACAGCCATTACAACAATAGTAACAGCAACAGCTATAAACAACAACATAAAACAGCATAGCAACAGCATAACAACAACAGCTTAAAACAGCATAGCAATAGCATAACAACAGCAGCAATGCTACCAACACCACCACCACCACCACCACCAATAACAACAACAACAACACAAACAACAACAACAACAAAAACAACAGCAACAAAAACAACATTATAATAAAATACTCACAGTTGCCCACCCGGAAAGGTGGTACTCCAAGTCTCATGATAGCCACAATGCCCACGATAAGGATCGGCCATAGTATCTCCAGCACCAGGACTCCCTACAAAAACGAAAGGGGGGAAAAAGCACTGTAGTGTTTCACAAAAATTACACACTCGTCTTATTCTTTAAGATAAGATAAGATAAGATAAGATAAGATAAGATAAGATAAGATAAGATAAGATAAGATAAGATAAGAAAAGAAGATAAGATAAGATAAGAAGATAAGATCAGATGAGAGGAGATGAGAGGAGATGAGAGGAGATGAGAGGAGAGGAGAGTTGACGAGAGGAGAGGAGAGCAGAGGAGAGGAGAAGGGATGAGATAAGATAAGACACATTTTCATTGTCCAGACGCAGGCTTTTCCGAGGGCTCTCGTGGCCTAGAGGTTAAGGAGTTTGCCTCTCATTCAAAGGTCCCGGGTTCGAATCCAGGTAGCGACGGAAAAACACTAACCATAAAAAAGAAAAAGAAAACTTGTTCAAGTGTGTGAACAGTTTAATCCCTCTCACCTTCTGACTACCAGGGGTACTAAAGATAGGCTAGATCGTGGCGTGTAATACCAAACCAGTCTTATGTTACGCTGCAGACTGACTGGAGGCCAAGTTTGTCCCAGAACTGTTAATTATTGGTCCAACTGTACGTGGTATAGCCTCGTTTGTCAAATAACCATGGTCTTTGCTGTTGTTGTTAGCTTTTTTCTTTTTCCTTTGTTTGTTTGTTTGTTTGTTTGTTTGAATTATACATCTTTTTTTCAGTTTGCGCAAAGCACCGCCTTTTTTAATAAGTGCTTTACGGCGCTCGCACCTGCATAAGGTCATTCGAGCGCGCGGGACACATTAAACACTTTCAGTTTGGTAGGACATTCTGAATTTTGCCCTACCATAAGATCAGGGGTGTGCCTGAAGGACAGAAGTAAAAATGAGCCAAGGAGTAGCAGTAGAAAGGCTGCAGAAAGAGTCAGGAGCCCAGAGGAGGGGGCACAGGAGGTGAAGGGGTGGGGGCAGAAAGATGAGACGAAAGCAGACGACAGAACAGTGTTAGAGAGTAGGAAAGGAAGTGAACGGAGACAATTTTAGAGAAGAACATTTTTGGGTTACTACCCGGATTCGAACCCTGGACCTTTGAATGAAAGGCCAACACCTTAACCCCTAGGCCACGAGAGCTCCCAGTCGTAAAACTCCTAGTTTCTACATAATTTAAAAACAAAAATAAGCCTTTCTCCTTTCCTCTATGCACCCCCTATCGCCTTCAGGCAAATCTTCTCGTTCTTGGCCAAGTGCTGATTGTACAACATTTTCCAACTTATATAAAGGATAATGTAATACTGCTGGCAGCTGCAGCCTATTCAAAATTATAGTGCCAAATTCGGGGATACTAGGGAACAAAACGTCACGTTTGAAAAAAAAAAGATCTTTATACTGGACCACAGATCGTGCCTCGCTTGATGTTAACATGCCCTATCAAAATGTTCCTTTTTTCAGACAGTTCAAGCTCTCTGTTTATTCACCGAAGCATTTCGACATCTAGATGATTTTTCTTACCTACCGTGGATGAGCGCAGAGGGATAATGACGCCATTCAAGTTTTCAAAGATGGCAGAAATTTATTTTTGTTCGTTTTTTGTTCGTTTCTTTTTTTGTTGCGCCTCATATAATGTGAAATTCCTTGTTCCACAATCTCAGAGAAGCAACTCATCTAAAAAGCCAACTTTCAAGCGATTGCTAAAGGTTCATTTGTTTAATTAATGTGTTAACGTAATTGTTATCACTGATGTCCTGATGCAAATGTAATTCATGTATGGCTGAGAAAGTTCTTTTCCGTGTGGTGGAATAGGTTTTTTTTTCGTGCATGTGAAATGTTTTACGCGGCGCGCGCGCGCGCGCGTGTGTGTGTGTGTGTATGTGTGTGTGTGTGTGTGTGTGTGTGTGAGAGAGAGAGAGAGAGAGAGAGAGAA
>NW_004797307.1:505610-506831 GCF_000002075.1 Aplysia californica
ACTTAAAAATTTGCCGCAGTGCAGGATTAAACTTAATATATGATAATATTTGCTGCTTCCCAAAATAGTACCAAGTCAGAACCTGATATTTTTAGGACGTCTTTAAATTCCTTTTTTTTTTGTTCATGCAGTAAGCCTACATCAAACCGAAAAATACAGGAAGGACCGATCCTGCATGTAAGTACAATCACAAAGGTGTAACATATCAAATTCTGAAATGTTGAAAATACCGGCTATGTTTATACAGCGACTCTTTACATTTCGCGACTGCGTACACACGCTCTCAGGACGACCAGAGAGGACGTACTGGCTGTTGAGGACATGAAGCGTCCCCACCCCAGTCCCCTGCTGCTGCCTTTGTTTGAACAAGAGACTGGCCTTTCATGGAACCACGTCGTCGTTGTACCGAGTCCTTAGCCACGCTGACTGGCCACTCCAACAACACAACTGTGCAGTGAGCTGACAAAACGCCTTAAAAATTTGTAGCACCATTTTTAAAAAATGTATTGCTCAATCGAAAGCCTGATCAGTTACCATATCAGTTGTGTTGTGTGAAAAAAAATCAAAAGGAAACTGCGACTAGTTTTTTTTAAAATTAATTAAAATTCTAATTTCGGAAGAATGCCTTTTTTAAACAGTAAATGGTTACGCTGAGTAAAAGCTTCTTTTTCTCGAAACTGCTGTGAACAACAAAAAAAACCAAACGGTGTGTCAGCTTAGGGCAGACCTGATTCCTCTATAATTGTAGGTGCGGAAGTGTTCTACCCTCCCCCCCCCCTCCCCCGACAAAATTTATATCATTTAGGAGGCAGGCTACTTCGACTTCGACCCTGTCAGTTAAGGCCAACTCGGGCTGGCTGAGAGATTTACATGGCCCCAACACACAGACAGGATAAAAAAAAGAAACCTCCCCAGACAGAAATAGAACTTCTCGGGGCTCTCGTGGTCTTGTCTAAAATTAATTAGAGGAAATTTGGGGGTGAATCGGCTTCGTCCCCACCATCAACAAGAATATAACTAAGAACAACGAGATGGGAAACAAAGGTAACTCTCCTCGTTTGAATGGTTCTCGAAATGCCGTGGCTCACCGTGAGTATAGAAAACCCATCATTCTTTAGTTGTTATTGCGAGCTATTTGGTGGTAAAGAAGTGGAAGCAACCTAATCCCCACCCAAATTTTGGTCCACTCACCGCCACTGGTGTGAATGTGTGTGTGTGTGT
>NW_004797307.1:508347-510262 GCF_000002075.1 Aplysia californica
AGATAGATAGATAGATAGATAGATAGATAGATAGATAGATAGATAGATAGATAGAAAGATAGATACTTACAGGATACCGAACCCGCAAAATCAAGTTCTTCCATAGCAGAAGTAAAGTCTGGCCTAGCACTCCCATGGTGCAAAGCGCCTGCCAGTTGGCGCCCTTACTTCAGTTAACTTCTGAAAAACAGAAAAAAGAAAAAATGCATGCATTATGAAATTATCTAGAAATCTAATACACAGCACAGTATTATCGGCTGCCTCAAGCATGCAGGACAAAGTCAGTGGAATAATGTACAATGCAGCACTGTATATTTCGCTGAATAATGAAACGATTGTTATACTGAACCAGGCCTGTCGCTCTTAAAGTTAAAGTTAAAATACCAAATTTCCTTTCCATTTATTATGTAGTGGGGTACACTATATTAATTAATTCGTCTTCATTTCAAACAATTAAAAAACCGAACACCTACATGGAAGTTGTTCACTAGACAGTGGACTCAAAACACTTATCCGTCAGGGACGAATAGTGTCATGGGGGAACACCCCTAAGCTGTTTCCTTGTCTCTATAAGTAGAAGATGATAGAAGAAGATTGAACTAAGGTAGATTTTGAAACGATAAACCCAGTCCAAAGTTTTCCATAAACGCATCTTTAGAGCAACATAAAGACGTGTTTGCTTCCACGGCCTCGCTCGCAAAACAAAATTCGCTTTCTATTGGTCGACCAGAAAGGCTTCTTGGCCTATTTTCATCATAGTCCTTTGACCTTTTTCTGTTGATGACTCCAGTGTCTATATTTGCGTCTGGGTAAGTTGAATATCTGCGATCCCAGCCCTAGAACTTGTGCACTGAGAAATACATTTCGTCCCTTTTAAGGACAAGAGGGCTAAACCAGATTTCGGGGGTTCCCCGAAATCTTGACCTATACCAAAAGTGGGCATTGCACTACCAATAGAGGAAGTTCGGTTTCACTGGTGTGTTCATTTGTTTGTTTAAAGAGAAAACTCTCCTTGTCTTTTAAAGAAACTGAACAAGGGGCAAAAACTTTAACTTCGATTTTCTCAAAACAGCATTTTTTCTGAATAGCCCCCTTGTGCTTTAAAGCGAGCATTTATTTACGTTAATGTGAAGTGGAGCGGAAGACGGGACGAGGGTCATATCCACCTTATCTTGTCATTTATTTACTTTTTTAAAGAGCGGATACTTTCACAATAGCAGCCAGCTGTTGTCTGTCGTTATTCTTCTATTTGACAGCTCTTAGGCACCTCTCCTGTTATAGCAAGCTTGCATTTGATTTACAAACGCGGTCTTCAGTCTCTCATTCATTCAGGTTCCTGATTGTGGTTTCACCCGCATTTTTTGCTTATTAAACATAATTGCTTTGTAAGGATGTTCTAATTTGTATCCCTCTCTACTTCTAGCCTTCATTTAATTTCATCATAAGACTCTCTTCATTGAATAGAAATTCGTCTTTGTTAGGATTGTTTACTTGCCCGTCTTAAACCTGAACTTTTGGAAGATCCAACCCTCAGCTGTGAAATATTTTCAGAACGGTTTAATAAGAATAATGGGGACGCAAATGCTAACCACACAATGCAGTTGCGTAATATTTTGCTGAAAGCGGGTGTGCACATCGACAACACAAACTCAAAACTGTGCGTCATTTATTGTCCTTATTATGCTTTGCGCGTCATTTATTGTCCTTATTATGCTTTGTGCGTCATTTATTGCCTTTATGCTTTGTGCGTCATTTATTGTCCTTAAGCTTTGTGCGACACTTATTGTCCTTATTGTTTGTGCGTCATTTATTGCCCTTATGCTTTGTGCGTCATTTATTGTCCTTATGCTTTGTGCGTCATTTATTGCCCTTATGCTTTGTACGTCATTTATTGTCCTTATGCTTTGTGCGTCAT
>NW_004797307.1:510664-511473 GCF_000002075.1 Aplysia californica
ATTTATTGTCTTTATTATGCTTTGTGCGTCATTTATTGTCCTTATTGTGCTTTGTGCGTCATTTATTGTCCTTATGCTTTATGCGTCACTTATTGTCCTTATGCTTTGTGCGTCATTTATTGTCCTTATGCTTTGTACGTCATTTATTGTCCTTATGCTTTGTGCGTCACTTATTGTCTTTACGGTTTGTACGTCATTTATTGTCCTTATTATGCTTTGTGCGTCATGTATTATCCTTATGCTTTGTACGTCACTTACTGGCCTTTTGCTCTGTGCATCACTTAATAGCTTTTCAATATGCTGTGTATGTCACGCTATTCTTAAGCTGGCGAGTCGTTGGCTTCTCTTCGATAGCAGAAAAGTGACAAGAGACAAGAGATAAACACGTTGTTTTGAAAGTACCCATGTCGCGCACAAGCTGAGAATCGTAATTAGACTATAATTTCGTCTCATTGTCTATAGATCCAATTATATTTTGGGATAAGAGAAGCGTGTCATCGGTCATTATTACGATAAGTGTCCCCGCCTGTCACCCCGATGACCTGGATTCGACTCTCCACCAGGAAAGTTTTTTGTTGTTTTTACGGCACTTTCAACACAATACGTCAATGTGTTAACGTAATTGTTATCACTGATGTCCTGATGCAAATGTAATTCATGTATGGCTGAGAAAGTTCTTTTCCGTGTGATTGAATAGGTTTTTTTTCGTGCACATGAAATGTTTTACGCGCGCGCGCGCGCGCGCGCGTGTGTGTGTGTGTGTGTGTGTGAGAGAGAGAGAGAGAGAGAGAGAGAGAGAGAGAGAGAGA
>NW_004797307.1:511634-513543 GCF_000002075.1 Aplysia californica
AGCAGAAAAGTGACAAGAGACAAGAGATAAACACGTTGTTTTGAAAGTACCCATGTCGCGCACAAGCTGAGAATCGTAATTAGACTATAATTTCGTCTCATTGTCTATAGATCCAATTATATTTTGGGATAAGAGAAGCGTGTCATCGGTCATTATTACGATAAGTGTCCCCGCCTGTCACCCCGATGACCTGGATTCGACTCTCCACCAGGAAAATTTTATTTGTTTTTTGTTTTAGTAAAGGTTTTACGGCACTTTCAACACAATACAGTCATATAAGTGCCAAGGTTACATGACAGTAACACACACAAAATAGAAGGAGGGGAGATAAGGACGATAGAAGTTTGATAGGAGAAAAGGAGCAAACCACACCAGAGCACCCGCCAACTACCCACAAAAGCTGTTTTTGTCTAAGTGATATCGGGAGAAAAGACTGAAACAGGGAGAAGGATGGCGATACAGAGGCTGATTGAAAAGAGTGGATCAGAAAGATGGACAGACAGAAAGAGAAATTATTTTATGAAATTGTACAATAAATATCAATTGTAAACATTCTGCAATCTCTTCAGTGCTAATTAGAAATTGTCCTTTTGATATAAACTTAGTTTTCAGTCTTTGCTAGTTATGATAACGAGGATGATGAAGACAATAATAATGATAATAATAATAATAATAATAATAATAATAATAATAATAATAATAATAACGAGTTCCCCTCCAAAATGTTCCACCTAATGTCTATCCATCGGGCACCGTGTGTCTTTCCCTGTTGGACGAAGAAAAAGACTGGAGACCGGCTGTCACAATAAAACCGATCCTTCTGGGAATCCAAGAACTTCTCAACGAACTAAACATCAAGCATCCAGCACAAGCAGAAGCTTACTCAATTCACAATCAAAACCAGGCAGAGTATGGGAGAAGAGGAAGTGAACATGAGTCTAGATTCCGAGACCCAAACAAGTCAAATGTTCCTACTCCGTAGGTTGGGAGGGTGGTGATGGCTTTGGGCATTTTTTGGCAACGTTTATTTCCACAGATCTCAGCTGTGTGTTGCAGCAAAAACAGTACAATACACTGACTACTGTATCTATTATCTCTACAATGTGTAGTCTTACTCTGCCGTTGGTGTACATGTGTGTGCGTGGGTGTGATCGTGAGTGTGTGTGTGTGTGTGTGTGTGTGTGTGTTTGTGATGTGAGTGAACTTCTGTCACCTGGTTATTTATGGTGTTAATTATTATGCTCCAACTGTGGATCTGGGAGAAATGGGTAAACGCGTGCCAACTCGTCTTTTGTTCCGAAATAATTGCTGATGTTGATCTGCGAGTCATCAGTAAACATTGGTAGTCTATATTAATAGTATAAAACTGCTGTCAGCTAACTTCTGTGTCTTCTCTCATCACTTAAAACAGATGGTGATGCTTTGCGTGTTGAAAGATATTTTAAAAAAACTACAGTTACAATGCTGGAGCTTAACACCATCGGTACGAATTTCGAGTGTGTCTGTGTGTGTGTGTGTGCGTATGTGTGTGTGTGTGTGTGTGTGTGTGTGTGTGTGTGTGTGAGTGTGTGTGTGGATGGATATGCTCTTTGCTGTTTGATCGGCGAGTCGGGCGTGATCATTCATGATGTAGGTTTGCCTTCAGAATCACCACATTAATGGTCATCCTTTGAGAAACCATGTCTGAAAGTTTGTTGGTAATAAATTCGGTGTGTGCGTAGGTGCCTGTGTATTTTCATGTGATATTTGCTTTTTTGAAGCAAATATCTACTACCACATTCATTTATAAAGAAATGTGGTACCATCATCTCCCGTTATATCGGTTATATGTTGTTCTTATCATTAAAGAGTCAAATGAACTAAAAAGAAAATTAATTTTAAAAAACAAAGAGGAGGAGGAGGAGGAGGA
>NW_004797307.1:514688-516111 GCF_000002075.1 Aplysia californica
AAGCAATATTTGTTTCAACGTTATAAGTTGATGTGAAAGGGCACTTTTCTTCGGCATGAGTGGCATTTTCCACGCGTTTATCTGAGGTTAAAAATAAACATGCTACTTTTTAGTTCTGGAACACACTTTTCCTTGCATAGTGCTGTCAAAAATTTGTGGCGCAACTCAATTTCAAATCTGTTCTCAAATATCGAATATGGACTCTCCAACTTTTGCTCACGGATTTGCATAAATTTGTCTCAACAGATCAATATCTTTTATAAACACCTGTCCTCTGTATTCTAGAAAATTCCTTTTAAAAATACAAATTAAAAGTCCCAGTTGGTGGTTTACGAATTCTAAAAGGTTTACATCCCTTGAGCTGGGACAATATCGCTTTTAAAAAAAGAAAGTTCGTCCTTTGTTCTAGTCGCGACAATACGCTTATTGAACGCATGTCTTGGGGACCTTCAACGTGAAAAAAGACTTCACTATAAAATTAACTTTTGTAACACGTTTTGCCACTAAAATGTGTCATTGGAGAGCAGTAACGTAGAATGCATAATTCATTATGACAAATGTGTGTGAGTATCGTGGAGTGATGTGAACTAACATTCCAATTTTCTGTTTTATAGTTTTTTAAATTTAAAATGATGAAGAAAAGTTGTTGTTCTTTCTTTATCTGGCCTCAATTGTTGTTGCGGAGAGATACTGAATCACCTGTTAAAGAGATATTTGAGGATAAGTTGCGCCCCGAATTTTGACAGCACTTACTTTGTCGCACTATAGTAGTTTGTATTTTACTTTCTTTGATTCAAACATGCAAACTGCTTTTTGAGCACATAATAATTGAAATTTCCAAAATCGAAAAATGGCGCAGAGAGCCATATGGAAAGAGAAAGAAAAAAAGCAATTGCCTCTTGTGCCTTTAAAATACGAAGTATGACAACATAATACAAGTCACACTGCAAGTCATCACATTATTTAAACTTTATGAATCATTTTTTATCAAAGACAAAGAGAAGGCTACCTCGACGGCTATTACAAACCCTAGAGCACTAATATTGGCTGTGGGACCTCATGTATCATTGGGAATTTAAAATCTATAGTTAAAAAAGTAAATATGGTTAGGTTGCCATGGAAACGGCGACCATACCGGATTTTGTATAGGCCTACCTATTTTAATCCCATTTTATTCACTTGTTTTTCAACAAATATACTTTTAATTGGGCACTACATTGGAAAAGTATAGATCTAAAAATTGGTCTGAGGAATTTTTTATATCCTGCTTTAGTTTTCATGGTATATGGCACTTCAAAATCGGCTCATTGCATAATTGTGGAAAAAAACGAAAAATCAGGCTTTCAGAGACCATTTATCAAAAACTACAAAAGCAATTTTAAAAAATTGCGTAACCATTATTTTTGGAGCTAGTTGTCGTTCT
>NW_004797307.1:518692-519750 GCF_000002075.1 Aplysia californica
GATGATGATGATGGTGGTGGTGGTGGTGGTGGTGCCTTTAAGACAAAAACATTGAGCCTTTTTAGTAAACCAATCTTTCTCTTATTTATATTTACTAAAGAATCTCCCTCACGACTTTGCTTTTTCTACGACGATGGTGATGATATAAGATAAGACTAGATAAGAGATAAGATTATACTTAAATATCCCAGGGGGAATTTTTACTTGGCTGTACAGGACCGTAAAAGCACAAACATGCAGGTATACATTTAAAAATTAAATTATATGTTACTCTTATTAAAATTCAATATAAAAAAGAAAAGTAAAGCTGAAAAAATGTACATATTATCAGATCAGTTGCACCATTCAATCACATGGAGGAATTTAATTGATGTTTATCCAAACCTTACCAAAGCCCAACAGTAATCCAGAAAAGTGGAAGGACGCTTGTCTAGTCCTGCGAGAAATCTAAATACAAACGCTGACATCCATTGCGAGCCCCGAGCCGTATAATTCTGCGCTGCATGTGAACCAACCCCACCCGTCTGGTAACAGTAGTGTCGCAATGTCTCACAGCTCTGGGAGAGGCGAGAGGGGGGAAATCATGGAGCGTGTCATTACATTGTGGATATGTAAACAGGTCTTTTCGTAAAGCCCGGACCCAGGCTCGAAAAATTTCGCAATGTTGTCGGCCAGTTGTTTTGCTGTACTAAGGCCCGAAATGTAGGAACATTTTTTTTTTTAAATAGCAGTTTCTTAATATGCATAATATGTGGCGTCGCCTGTATGTGCTCGAGAAATATTTTGTCGAACTTTTAATTAACTCATTGATGCGAACAGTCAGAACCGAAAGAAAACGTATACTTAATTGTTAAACAAATTCATCTGGTTTCTCTCTCTATATGGCTAAAACAGCACATGGACATGGATGGCTGGTGCCTCTATAAATAAATCATTGATGGTCTCTCAGTCTCTCTCTGTCTCTCTGTCTCTGTCTCTCTGTCTCTCTCCCACTCTCTCTGTCTGTCTGTCTGTCTGTCTGTCTGTCTGTCTGTCTGTCTCTTTCTCTCTCTCTTTCT
>NW_004797307.1:522731-523815 GCF_000002075.1 Aplysia californica
TGTACATCGATTTCTGTTATTCTTCTCCAGATTCCACGAGGTCTTCCCCTTGATCGCTTGCCCTGTGGGTTCAAATCCAAAACTTTCTTTGTTATGCAGCTGCCTGACTTCCTGAGAGTATGCCCAATCCATCGCCACCGCCTTCTTCCTACCTCATCTCTGACTGGGGCGTGAAAACACTTGCATTTAAAAAAAATTAGATTCGTATCTACTTTCCTGAGTGCCGAGGAGAGAATGATGCGATTGCAGGAGCGAGAGTGCGAATAGGAATGGAGTCTGGGTGGGTTTACCTTCCAGGTTTCGTTCTCCTTGAACTAAACAGGTAAGCAACTGTACGTAATTAATTATTTTGTTTGGGAGCAATTTGTAACGGACTGTGTCGGTGGTCTAGTGGTTAGGCTGTCGGGCCTGTAACCGAAAGTTCACGGGTTTGAACACCGTTAAAAGGGCTCGACGTTTTGTCCTTGGGAAAGGCGTTACACGAATTTTCCTCACTTCACCATGGTGGAAAAAGGTACTCGGCCATGGACAGCAGAAGATCTTGTCAGTTTGTTAGTGTTTGAACGCTTAACTGGTTGCTTGCTCGGTATGCTTTCTGGGAAGCCGAGAATGTTTCCGAGCGTTCTAGCGTCCGCTGGGGTAACAGTTGCTGTGAAGTGCATAGAGCAAGCTGTTGAGCGTGGAAATGCGCAATATTAATGCAAATTTAAATCATATTGATTAGGTAGATCATTTAGGAACCGGGCTTCCAGCCGTGTCTGTCAGGACCAACCCGGGCTGAGAGGGAAGAACATCCCAGCAGAAAGACCTAGATCTGATAGTCGATAAAAATGTTCTCCGTAATTAGGAATTGGTCTCGGCTGTCCTGCATGCGACAGCGAAGCCCCTTGGCGCCTAACCGCGACCTACATGCCGGTGAATGGTGATGTGACAAATACCAAATCTAGATTTTATTGTAAAAATAAAACATTAGGCCTCTTACAGCCGTGCATAAAGCCGCTAGCTTTTAAACAGAAATCCTACTCTGCAAACAGTAGGGCTGTACCCCGGTAGCAAACCCGCTCGTGCTCACAAGCCCCTAGTT
>NW_004797307.1:525039-527572 GCF_000002075.1 Aplysia californica
AATCAAACCACAAGCCTGCTCGCAAGACTCTAGCGCAAGACTTCCGCTGCTTTACAAGCCTTCGATTAATCGAGCAGAATCCAGCCCTAGCAAACAGAGCTGCAGTTTGTTTAGGAGATTTTTTTTAAATCGCCAAATACAATGTACCTGAATATTCACTTTTAATCTTCTTTAAAGTGTCGGTTCACTGAAACGTTCCCGCTCGGCCCTTGAAAGTCTACCATCTAACAAAAACCAAGAGCTCAAGTGATGAACCAAATAGAACAATTTGTTTGTTTTGGTAAGTGTTTTACGGCGCTCGCAACTGCATAAGGGACACCTTAAACTTTTTCAGTTGGTAGAAAATTTTGAATTTTGCCCAGGTGGCGGCCGAAGCCTACTCTTACCAATTTTAGACAACCAACGGATCTTTAACGTGCCCAACTTGCACATGGGCCCTCTGAGATTTTTCGCCCTTGTCCGAGAAGGCTAGGTGTAGATCTTTCCTACCATAAGATCAGGGGGTTTGGCTGAAAGACAGCAGTAAGAAGGAGCCAAGGAGTAGCAGTAGAAAGGTTGCAGAAAGAGTCAGAAGCCCAGAGGAAGGGGTAAAGGAGGTGGGGGGGGGGGGGCAGAAAGAGGAGACGAAAGCAGACGACAGAACATTGCTCGAGAGCAGGAAAGGAGGTGAAAGGAGACAATTTTAGTGAAGAAAATGTTTCGGTCGCTTCCCGGATTCGAACCAAGGACCTTTACATGAGAGGCCAACACTTTAACCTCTAAACCACGAGAGCCCCCAGATTGAACTGTATGACAACAGCAACGTATAGATAGATAGATAGATAGATAGATAGATAGATAGATAGATAGATAGATAGATAGTGTGTGAGAGAGATCAAAGGGAGAGAGAGAGAAAAAAAGAATGGCAATGACAATCTTTATTCATCTCGCAGGGAGAAATTTGTCTTGGTCGTTAACAATGGCAGGAGACGTTACAAAGGTTAGGTGCACTCACGCATACACTCACAACAAGACATGACATTAATAAATACAAGACAACCGCTCCATAAAACATTATCTCTCCCTCTCTCTCTCTCTCTCTCTCGCTCTCTCTCTCTCTCTCTCTCTCTCTCTCTCTCTCTCTCTCTCTCATTTGTAGCACTGTGTGTTCAGTAACCTCACTGCAGTTGGTACGAATGGATCTCTATATCTGTCTGTTCTTGTTTTTTTTGGGAAATATATCGTTTACTGCGGGTCGATAGTTGAAATTCCGATGTCAGTGGGTGGCTATGGTCACTATAAAGAATTATTTCCACCTTTTTTAGAACGTTTGTTTTGTGCAAATATTCAAAGTTACTTAGGTCTCTACCAACTGTTCTTGACGCCTTTCGGATCAACTTGTTTATTTTTATGATGTGCTGCCTTCCCGAATTGCTACCATAGCAAGTGATACCAAAATTTATCAGTTTTCTATTGTGGTGGTGTAGAATATCTGAAGGATGAATAGATTCAGATGGAAAGACTTAAGTTTCCGCAGAACGCACAGCCTCTGAAAGAGATCAAGAGAGAGAAAGGGAGAGAAAGAGCGAGAGAGAGACATGGAGAAAGAGGGAGGGAGAGAGAGAGAGAGAGAGAGAGAGAGAGAGAGAGAGAGAGAGAGAGAAAGAGAGAGAGAGAAAGAGAGAGAAAGAGAACGTGAAAGAGATATGGAGAAAAAAGGATATATATGTCGAGAGAGAGAGAGAGGGGGAGGGGGAGAGAGAGAGAGAGAGAGATATCAAGAAAAGGGAGAGAGAGAAAGAGAGAGAGACACACAGAGAGAGAGAGAGAGAGAGAGAGAGAGAGAGAGAGAGAGAGAGAGAGAGAGAGAGAGAATGGAGGGGGAGGGGATGAGTGGTGGAAACGAAAGACATACTTCAACCTATTTCGAGAAGAGAATACCAAAGAATATGATTTTGAGATCTGTCGTAGACGCACAAAAAGATTGCTTTATTATTAAAGACTTTTTTGTTCACAATATGCCACATGATTCAGCTCATAACTTCTTATTTAGCGGAGTTTCTTTTTGTTGACTACAAAACGAATATGTGGTGGTTTATACAGAATTATATTATACATTTTTCTATGTTTTACCATTGTGCTCGCTATTGGGCTCGACCACTGCAGGATGTTGCGCAAGGTCAAAACGGGCTGGGTTACATTATAACGTGGGGGAAAACGTTTTGGAAGTGCGCACTTTGCGAGATATAAGAGTGCGACGAGGTAAGGGGTGTCTCCTTAATCACACCCCTCCCCACATATATTTCTCTCTCTCTCTCTCTCTCTCTCTCTCTCTCTCTCTCTCTCTCTCTCTCTCTCTCTCTGTGTGTGTGTGTGTGTGTGTGTGTGTGTGTGTGTGTGTCTATCTATCTATCTATCTATCTATCTATCTATCTATCTATCTATCTATCTATCTCTCTCACGAGAACTCCGTGTATCCGGGTTCGAGCTTCTTGCGTGTGTCAGAGTGAGTGGGAGGACAAATGGAACAAAACAAGGAAGCATTCAATTGTTA
>NW_004797307.1:528346-533199 GCF_000002075.1 Aplysia californica
GACAGATAGATAGATAGATAGATAGATAGATAGATAGATAGATAGATAGATAGATAGATAGATATCTCCATTTAAGAACAGACACGCCGATCCCACCAGTGGCCTGTTGTTGCGAAATACACCACCACGGGGCGCTTCAAATATTGCTGACGCATGCATTATAATTAAGTATGCGGGCCACCCAGACCCTGCTTGCCAAGACTAGCACGAACTGCGAAGGATTCGACATCCTATCCGAAGACGGAAATATTAATTGACAAAGACCATCCCATCCGACAGGCGGCGATATTTGACAAAGAACCTTTATTCTCGGGAATCAAGCTCACGTTATCCGTGCGGAACGGCGAGTGGCCTGACAAGGGTGGACATGGTCCGATACTTTTATTTTACTTTACTTTTATCCGCCGCTTTTACCCTTTTTGGGTGTCACGGGAAGAAAGATGCGTCTTTCTGTCACCAGCCGGAGAGCTAGGGTAATGGGGATGCCATGAGTTGTTAATTATGTTTCCCTGACTCTATCTGTCCAGGTCTTTCTCGGTCGCCCTCTAGCTTTCTTGCCATCGATTTTTTTTTATGTAGGCACATTGTGCAGGGTGGTGTGTTGGTAATCTCATGAGCTGTCCGAACCATTTGATTCTTTGGGGTTGGATGTGATGCATGACATCATTTGTGCCCACCATTTCTCTTATGACTGTTTTTTTAATATTGTCTCGCCTGGTCTTGTTTACAGCTTTTCTAAGGCATCGCATTCCACATGTTGTAATACAATGTGATTGCAAAATAGAGCAAGAGGATTGCTGTGTCTCCATTGTATCACTTGAATGTGGCGTGCTCAAACACCGTGAAGAATTTATACCGGATGTTTACGAGTATTAGACTTCTTCCACGTGCATTTTTATCTTTACATGAAGGCTTGGGAGCTCTTGTGGTCTTAAGGTACAGAGCACGCATCTCGTTCAAAAGGTCCAGAGATGGGAACCTGAAAACAATGAAAAAATGTTTTTCTCGAAAGTTTTCTCCTCTTACCTTCATTTCTGTTCACAAGTCGTGTTGTGTCATCTGCTTTCGTCTCCACTATCTCGACCACCACCCCAGGCATCCCATGGGCTCCTCTCTCATTTACACCTGACTCGTTCTACTATTACTCTTAAATTCTTTTTACTGCTGTCTTTCAGCCACACCCCTGATCATAGGGTAGGAAAAATCGAACACCTAGCCTTCTTGGATGACCGCCAAAAATGTCGGGAGTCCCGTGTGCAAGTTGTGTAAGTTAATGATCCCTTGGTGGTCCTAAAATCGGTACGAGCAGACTTCGGCCAATTCAAAAATACTTCCTACCATAACAGAAAAGTATACATTAATACTTAAGTCGGTATAAAAACGTGAGTATCTTCGAAATCGGGATGCGGCTGCCAGAAGGCAAGGGGCCGAACAAAGTAGGATAAATGGTTACATACGTAAAACAAAATCAGTTGCACTGTAAGTTGAAGACTGGCCTGGATGTGGCAGAATGTGCAACAGCAGCTCGCGACCGTGAAGGATGGAGGGTCATTACATATCAACCTCTGAGTCAGAGATGGCACCTCCAGGTATGCTAGCTCTTGTATTTCGCCAGGCGTCTGAATACTTTAAAATGTCTAATTATTACTTTCTTCTCATACCTGTGGTCATGAGTGAGAAGGGCAATTGATGGAGAATGCAAGCGAGTATTTGAATAGCTCCACATCCTTTATATACATCTGGTAGTTCGGTTGAAATTGTTAAAGACGACCACCCATTGTCACGGAGAAAAGTAGTTGTCTTAGACATATGGACGTCTTGAACAGTATCATTATAAAATTGAGGGAAAAAACACAAAAAGGGAGTGATCGTTTGTACAGCTGATTGTCTTGTACAGGTAGCCGTTTGAACAGGTTCGACAGGTATCTTGAAACTGAGGACCTGGGGGTCTCTTCATTGAATCTTCTAGATCCCAAACTTCTTGACGATAACAGAAAAATCCTTTCTGAGAGACACTTCAAATTTTTAGGCAAACCCGTTTATAAGTAGCCTCCCCTTTGGGTGAAAAAAATGGGTCAATTCTGTACTGGCCATTTCGATAAACGGGCAGTGGGTCAGTTTATTATTCAAACATTTGTTCCTCGGGGCTATGGAACACCATTATTGCTCCCACAATAGTTTCACACTGTCTCCAAGCCAGGTTTACGTAAGCTCGTTTAAACAATCACACTGCGTGCCCAACTCTCTCTCTCTCTCTCTCTCTCTCTCTCTCTCTCTCTCTCTCTCTCTCTCTCTCTCTCTCTCTCTCTCTCTCTCCCTCTCTCTCACTCAATCTACCTCTTATTCTATTCCCCCCTCCCACTCCCTCTCCCTCTCCCCCCCCTCTCTCTCTCTCTCTCTCTCTCTCTCTCTCTCTCATTAAGAAACAAAACAATTCGACCTGTAACGTCGTAACCTAACGCAAACGCACGCCCCTGGTAAGAACTGTCATTTTCGGCTAGCGAAATAACACATTTGAACAGGAAATGTATAGGATAGTAACTATGATTATTTGCATGTTAGGCATATTGTTTGTTTGAGCTTGAGAGAAGCAAGCATTTCATAATTCTTAACCTTTAACATAAGACACGCCAGAACAGCTGGCTCAAGGATTCACTCGATGGTCTACAGTCTTAACAAAAACCCACAAAACACCAGCAAATCCATCGTATTAAATAATCAAACTGTAGTTTATTGCATGGATCATTCATTTCTACCCAGTTCATTCTCAGGCGAGATAGGTTAACCAGAGGACAAGTTTGATGGAAGTTTGTAACGAGAAAAAATCGGATTACAAATTTGGCTGAGTGGACTTTACTAGCCTTCGGTATACTAAACGTTATGCGTAAACCCCCCCCCTCCCCCCTCCTAAAATATGTTCTTTTAATCTGTAAGAATGCATTATAACTATGTCCTATCCAACTTCACCCAAGCCCCTAAAACATGCCGTGTCAACAGAGTTCCCCGTGGTGTTAAACATTTTCTGTTCCTACAGGCCTATCCTTCATAAGCTTTTAACGTTATTTTTCATTAAAGTTGTTGTGTTCCTATGTCTGGATGAAAATAGTCTGTGCGTGTGTGTGTGTGTGTGTATGTGTGTGTGTGTGTGTGTGTGTGTGTGTGTGTGTGTGTGTGTGTGTGTGTGCATTAATGTATATTGCATGAGAAGAAAGGAAGTAGTAAGAAAGGTTTTTGAAAAATGGGTATTCCAATGTAAAGCACATTGAGCTACTTTTTTGGAAATGCGCTATATCAATGTTATATTATTAATATTATTATTATTATCATTATTATTATTATTAAGGACAATATTAGGTAAAACTTGAGCAATTTGTTTAATAATAATATTCTCTTAAACCTTTCACAGCCTCACCTGAAACCACCTAAGCTAAAATGGTGAAATGGTATAGGTTTAACACCCCAGTCAACACTGTTAGGTTATTTAAGAGGCGGAACCTCCGAGTTTAACGTCCATCACCGAAAGGATGAGCCAAGAGAGAAATTCGTGTAAAGTGCCTTTCCCAAGGACGCAACGTTGGACCGAGCTGAGGTTCGAACCCTTCCTAAGCTATTTGTAAGATCATAGAGCAAATATGGCACAGAATGGGTTTGAAATGTCTGAATCATTTAATATTGAACTTTTCGTTTGTTCATGTTTCAATAAACGCAGAGAAAAGCGATATAAATAGTTGTAAATAATTTTATTCATGGTAGTCTATAAACATTCTCGCCTTTCCCGTACCTTCACCATAATAATATTTTTTAAATTATCCTACTTTACTTTTCTAGATCGTGTATTTATCATTTCACAACACTGAAGGCCCAGTATATATGAATAAGGTCATCCATACTGCCCTTTTGATGGCCACCTAGATAGCCATGCATTGGCTTCCACTCCAGTTGACCTCTTCTCTTTCAACCCATAAAGAAGAATGATTGTTCGCGGGGGACGTGGCTTGTCGTTTTACTTACCTGCCGGTGACCCTAGCTAGCAAGACGCAAGAAATCAAGCGTGGAAAAAAGGAACAAGACCAGATCTACAGTGCGTTACTGATGGATCGATAGATTTCCAATGTTTTTTTTATTTTTTGTTTTGTTTTGTTTTTGAGTAAAGAGAAACGCTTCGACACAATAAAGGTCATTCAGTGCTGGGGAAAACAATTGTAGACAAACAGAATCAACAGAGTGGAAAAAGTGATAAACCAGCTCTAATTATAAATGAACTACTTTCATACTGCCAATTTTCATCTCAACGAGAAGCTCAATGTGCCTCACAATAAAATGGGTATTTTATCACTGTGTTTCTCTTTGCTCAAAAACAAAACAAGCACGATCGAGAAGAGATCTAAAAAGAAATAGACCTAATAGACCTACCAAAGACCCCCCCCCCCTTCCGACCCAGAATCGCCCAAATAGATAGCTAGTCAGATAGCTAGATTGGTAGCAATATAGGTAGATAGATGCGTTCTTCTTCTGCAGAGTTGATTCAGTTGAAAAGACAGAGGACATTATATCACTGTCTGCGGAAGATTGTGCCCCCAGATGGATGCATACGCCCTGCTCGGATATAATCATAATATTGAAGTTTTCCATCTAAACATCGAAGATCCCAACGGTGCAGTTGCCCCGATTGTTGTTCTGCAGTGGTCATCAAGTTGTCCTTACACGTAATCTGAGGTCTATAGAGCTGGCTTTTTTAGTAGAAAGTTATATGTAGGTCTATACACATATTACTACATTACACACACACACACACGCACGCGCACACACACACACACACACACACACACACACACACACACACACACACACAC
>NW_004797307.1:534300-537510 GCF_000002075.1 Aplysia californica
GGTTAGATCCACCGTTTAATAGCCGAAGGTTTAATCACACTTACATACATCCCCACCCTTTTTCCTCGTTTAACATATTTGGAATCACAGTATAATTAATTAATAACTGAAGGTACAGCGCCCTTCCACAGGGAAATGAGGTAGGGATGGGGTGGCAGAGGCGAAGGAGAGGCGAAGGGGGAGGGTAGTAGGCTTCAACTACCGAAGGTGCTACCCCCTCCCCCAATAAGGCACTAAAAAACGCAGGGAGGTGGGGGGGGGGGCATTAGTTCATCAGCACAATAGCCGGAGGTGCAAGCCTTCTAAAGACATAACAGCAAAAATTAACATTTATTCTGACACACGTTTTCTTTTTTTTTCGGGGTGGGGTTTTCGTTGTCACGCATCACTTTTTAGAGATATCTACTTGTGAATGATCTTATTCGCATCAGACAGTCCTTTACGATAAGAGAGTGGATAAGTAAGTGCAATGATAGAAATATTGTCGTTTGATTCTTTGGATATGTATTGCGTATTCATTTTTCATTTTTTTAAATTCTCATTTTCCTTGACTGCATTTCCCTAAAAGCCGATCAGATTATAATATTATTCCAACAATTACTATCTACGCTGTGACTAGTTGGGGTTTAAAAAAAATCTTAAGTGCTTTGGGTTTGTATCACACTACTCTTGTCTATCAGGGGGAAACAGTCAGAAAAGTTTTCACATATATCGGAAAACCAAATGAAACATCCAAATCTGACGTTCTCCTTGCCAAATACAAGGCTCTTTTCACGTGAGAGTTACACATATGCTGAACCCTTCAAATAATATAAAAACGTATTAAAGGATTTTTAAAAAGTGTAACTCTTCTACCTCTTACAGCGTGAGTAAAGGGATGGTTAAACTCCGCCACGCTTTGTAACCATACTTGCATTGGGAAAGAAATGTTATTATGATGCAAAGTGCGACACTCCCATGCATTTTTTTTTCATTCTACTACCTTCATTCTAAGTTCCTTTTGTCGCGGTCTACTTGTAACCATTACATTCTTTGGATTTCAAACCAAGCTGGTTTGAAGGTTGGGCTGGCCGGGGGAAGGAAGGGGGGCTGGGATTGAACAGATTCACTTCGCACCAGAAGATAGAGTAACCCGTGTTTTGGGCGGAACCTTTCACACGAACATTCATGCATGAACACGGAAGTTCACATGCGACATTTACAGTCGAAACTATCTAAGATGTCACCCATTGTCGTCTTACACCAGTGAACGTCTTACACAGAGTCCTTATAATGTTACAAATACACAAGGGATGCGTGTGTGTGCATGTTTGTGTGTGTGTGTGTGTGTGAGTGTGTGTGTGCGTGTGTGTGTGCGTGTGTGTGTGTGTGCGTGGTGAAACATCGAACCAATATGCCAGGATCTGGACAATAAAGATTTATCATATCTCATCTTATCTTTTCTTTTCCTTTCCTTTCTTATCTTATCTTATCTTATCTTATCTATCTTAAGGATAGATCTAGGTGCTGTTTGTACTCGTGATTGTGTTACTGTACAGGTGACCGTTAGAGCAGGTACAGCTGTACTTCGATAAATCGTCTCTTCTTGTTTGTTCTTGGTGGAATCAGGCGCTTGTCAAAATAATCAAAGTGAAGAAACTGGCATTTTTCAGCAGGTTTATGAATTTTTGTCGAATTTTCTTCTTTTTCTTTTTGGTGGTTCAACACCTTTCATGACCATTAGAAAACATATTTCTGTGTGGATTTTACTGAAAAACATTGATTTTACATTACTCAGTACTTGATGTGTTTGTGTTTGTGTTTGTAAGCGTGTGTGTGTGTGTGTGTATGTGTGTGTGAGTGTGTGTGTGTGTGTGTGTTTGTATATGTCATCGTGAGTACCTGTGTTTGTGTGTGATTGTGTGTATTTGTAGGAGGCGGGTAAATACAAAAAGAGGTTGGTTGTTAGGAAAAGAATATGCAAATTAATACACATGGGTGGCCTACTCACGAATCACTCGCGTGTTGTTATTGACATTGTTATTGCTCAAGCTGTCACAGCTGTTAGTATTTTTAAGGCAGCCAGTACGAGATTTGATCGATACTTTGAGCTCAGATTCCGTAATAGAACATGAAAATGAAAGATTGATCCTATATCTCAGGGGTATTATCAAAACAGTTCGTATTAAAACATGCGTGATCTATAACTCAGATCCTTTCAAACCAGCAAATATATCAAAATAAGTGTCGTGATACAACTTAACTGCAGTTTACTTTCAATTTCGCAGAACTGAAAAATATTTCTAAGAATGAAATGCTCACAGTTTCGTTTTCCTCTTGCTTTTTAGCTAGGTGATTAACTTTCTGGTCTAATAACAAAAGGTAGAGGAGAGGTGTTATTTCATTTCAGCAGTATTTGATTCTGTTTCTTGTAATTCGTTCAATAAATGATCGTTGAACTGCTCTCCCGATCAGCTCAGACCAGTTTGAGTAACGTTTAATTGCTTACGTAACAATATTTACTGTAGCCGACCAGAGGCAAAATTACACATAATAATCGAAGTGTTTTATCCACCAACATTGCCGAGTCAACGTGTGAACGTGTTAAGCGAAATTGTTTAACTGTCGTGCTCATCAAAGCAAGGAAAAGGTCATATTTTAGCCTGGGTTTTTTCACTTCTGAATAAGACTTGTCTATCTTAGCATAATATCACAACTGAAAGAGCTGCGGGGCTGGCCTACCAAAGAAAACTACATCTCCCCTCGACGCTTAACGCAACAGAGGAGGAAAAAGTAAAGCAAGCTTGAGCCTGGGGCTGGGTGGGGGAGGGGGGTCCTCACGATTTCACACAATCAATGCTGTGCTTATAGTTTTAGCCAGAGAGAAAACCTACGAGTATTTGCATATATATAAGAATACCTTATTAGATAACCCATGATCACTGTTCTAATTGAGACTGGCGTATCACAACATTTAGCGTAAGACCATGGGCAGTTGCGAAACACACTGCGGTCATAAACGTTGGAGGATACGGTGGGTTGTTTCCATAACGGTTATTACATAAAACACATTCCCAGGCATGGACGTACACAGTAAGGGCTCACAGAGGACATACATTTTATTATTCATTATGGGTGTGTTGAGGAACCAGGAGCGAACACGAAAAAATTGATAACAACTTTCTCTCTTCTCTCTCTCTCTCTCTCTCTCTCTCTCTCTCTCTCTCTCTC
>NW_004797307.1:538123-539310 GCF_000002075.1 Aplysia californica
CACACACACACAAACGTCAAACACAATCTTTTACTTTTAAGCCTCGAACGTACAGGTACGTATATATAATATATTATATTATACACACACTACACCAGCCAGTTATTTGGGACTAGAGATTCAGTCGTGCGTGTCGTACGGGGCACTCTTTCTCTATTCTTCCTTCTGGCTGAACCATCATACCGTTCGCCCAGGCTTCTCCCACCTCAGGCACTGGGAACTGACGGTGACACATGACTCCACCCCCACCCCCCACCACCTCCCACCCTACCACCACCACTTCTCAGGTCAGATTATGGGACAAGGGACAGCGGCTGAGGAATCTACGCAGTATGAATGTGCCATCAGAGAGCTTTGAAATACGTATCACGACGCGGTAGAACCAGGCGCTCGTCAATTTTTGAGCATGTCGTGGAGTTGTATTAACATTAAACTTGTTTGTCTATCTTGCTTTCGATGGAAAAAATACCCATCTATCTTGAACAGAAGTCGAGAGGAGAGGTCGAGAGATGTATTGCGATTGAAGGAGGAGGATTTCGCCTTATTTTAGAAGTAAAATAAGCGAGAGAATGGCCGCCAAAGTTTGTTGATTTCCAAAGGACACAACGTCGGACCGAACTGAGGCTCGAACCCCCGAATCCCCAATCTCACGATCACGAGTCCAGTAGCCTAACCACTCGACCACCGACACCATTTTGTTGGTGTTGCCTTTACAGACAACTATACATTGCTAAAATTAGAGTTTTTATATTTTGTAAATATTACTTTCAGTGTTTCAAACACAATGTACTAGCACTGTTTTTCTATGGCATCCTCCTTTATTTAAATAAAACAGTTGACTTTTAAAAAATCTAAGTATTGATGTGGTACGAAAGAGAATCACCAACGCAATGGGGCAGCATGAAGATCTACTGACCACAGTGAAGAGACGAAAATTAAAATGGTATGGGCATGTCACAAGATCCACAGGACTTGCCAAAAGAATCCTGCAAGGAACCGTACAATGAAATAGAAAGAGAGGAAGGCAGAGAAAGAGAAGGGAGGATATTACAGAGTGGACAGGAAGGACGATGGGTGACAATCTGAGGAAAGCAGAGGACAAAAATAGATGGCGAGAGCTGGTTTTCAGATGCAGTGGTGCCCCCACGGTTGCCCCAACCACAGGATAGAAGAAGAAGAAGAAGAAG
>NW_004797307.1:541251-543972 GCF_000002075.1 Aplysia californica
TATATATATATGGGAATCTTAGTTTGTGTTTCCTCTTTTTTAGACAGTTTATTTTTGTATTTAAAGTTTTGTTCGTATTATTCATTTATTTACTGCATTTACTTAGTCGTCTGCTCATCTTTGTCCTACTCCATTATATTTTACTGGGGTAGATTGGCGGTTCGTTAAATTTCCCTTGTCCTCTATATATGTGAAATATATATTTTTAAAAGACATCTGATGTCAACGTCTGTATCCGATAGGACAAGGCCAGGAGGGTGAGCGGTTTGTCAATTCCATACATGGTCGACTCCATAATACAACCAAAGCTGAATAATCTTCTTTTTTCTGATACTACAGGTCAAGACGTGTTCAAAGTCTCCGGCATGAAGCATGAAGCATTTTCGAGTTATGACAAAGAAAAGATGATAATGGTGGGTATGTTTAGACAGAGAGGCATTACTTTGTACAACAACAGTGAAAGGGAGACATTGTCTGCGAACAGATCTAGTTCTAGCTGTGGGGCCAACGCAGCGGGCACCGCAGAAGTGTATCTGAAAAAATTATTACATACTGTTTTAGGAAATAAGAAACCAGTACTCGGTAATATAGCGGCTGAGTACATAGTCATTCTTTCTGCTTGGGTGTCGTACCCCAGGTTAGCACAGACATCCTGCTTTCTAAATGATATATAATATCATTTTGATGAGGGCATAAAACCTCTATGGTGAGAGGCAGTAATATTGTTAATGTTAGGACGACAATTGAATAAGTTATTGATATCGCTTACCTTATTCAAGTAAGTCCAATAGAGTCAGCTCTTGCTGGTGTAGAAATCGTAGCTCAGAAATGCTGACGAGCAGTGCGCTGCAGTTCGGGGTGTTGCAACAGCAGTAGATCTATAATTTATCCGAGAGCACTATACGCTGGGGAAAGCGAAAAAAAATCGAATAAATATGCGAAACAGAGAGTGGCAGAGGTGCTGTACAGGGTTTGGCGGTTACATTCATCTGATTTGTTTGTATTTGTTAGTGTTTTACAGCTCTTGCAACGTAATTGGGTCATGTAAAGGCCGGAGATTAAAGGCTTTAAAAGACTGTAACTTACACGAAAAAGAAGGAGGAGGGAAAAGGATGATAGATGTTTGATAGAGAAGGAGCAAAACCACAACAGAGCACCCGCCAACCATCAACACAATCATGTATCTGACCTCTCGGGGAGACACATAGATAAAGTGTAACAACAAGTGCATCCTTGTTAATGCACCTCTTATTAATCAGTCAGTTGTATGTGTGTACATTTCCTGCAGCGTCTTGTCAGACGATCTTAAAGCAATATGCATGATACAGCTTTGCCTGGGCGGAAGACGGAGGAAGTACTTGGAGATTGCCATATACGCTTACAATACATCGTATATACGCATAATACCAACAACAACAATCATTTCTATAGCGCCGGCTCCCTGGTGGCTCTATGCGCTTAACAATAAACATACGTCTTTAACAATTCGACAGATAACACGGTGACACGTTTCATGCATACCGGCCTATTCAGTTTATTTCAATGCTCAACAATCCTTTCAGACCTTAGCTTCCTTGATATGTTCCAAAGAAGAGATATAATACGTTCGGAGTTCGTCAGTTGCATTTCAAATTATTACGCGCAGAGTTGTAGGCCATGTGCATGTTCTAAATATACGTGAGTGTTTGAATATATGCCAGGTTTACCGCATGCTTGCACACACTCCCACATAGACTAAATAAGTCATATTATTATTTGGCATTCTGCCCGTGTGGACATATCTATTCTGTTATACCTTTAGCGCTCCGGGGTTCCTTTAAAAACTGCAAAATAGTACATTTTGGGATTCTGCTAAAGCTGAAAAGGGTTTCCCACAGAAGTTTTCAGCAAGAAAACTTACAGGTGTGGGTCGGAAAAAAGAAAAGGTTGATAAGGAACCCGGTGCAATAGTTCTTTTGTAAAGAACTCGCATCCTGGTGGTGTTTCCTGGAAGTAATTCAAAATCTCGTTTGTAACAACGAGAGGAAAAGAAAAGGGACCTCTGTTGCCTAGGCTATATCTGATTAGAATTATTACAGGCAGGTTTTTAAGAGAAAAAAAAAGAGGGGACATGTCGCAAGCACACGCGGTTTCAGGTTGGCTCGTTCTTTCATAAACAGTTAACGTGCTTGATATAGACACATGCACGCACACGCACAAATACAAGCAGCTAAGGGAAAAGGGGAGAAAATGGGAGAAAAAGAGGGGGACATAATTATAGAAAAAATATGCCGAGTGCGTGATTTTGTGAAAGGAATACGGGAGTAGATTTCCAATGCGAAATTCAATAGCAATCCCCCATGCGTCAGTTTTAGAAATCTTTTCGTTGTCAAAAACTGGCTCCAGCTTTCGGGGTCCTGGTATGGACATAGCGTTGGGAGATAAATTCAAAACAGCAAACCTCAAAGCACGTGGTTCAGCTGTCTGGACGGATAGGACGGTTTAAGTTTAGGGTGGATAAAGGGGACGAAATTGGGAGCGGGGATGGGGGAAAGAAGAAGAAGACTAGACAACAAATAGAAGCTGTGTAGGCCTAATTTCTTTTAAAACGTTGGCTTATGTTGATAAAATGCAATCGCAGTTAATTCTTTTCCAAGTAACCCAAACACCACAGCTGGTGTGTTGTGTGTATGTGTGTGTGTGTGTGTGTGTGTGTGTGTGTGTGTGTGTGTGTGTGTGTGT
>NW_004797307.1:544231-546610 GCF_000002075.1 Aplysia californica
TGTGTGTGTGTGTGTGCATGTGTGTGTGCATGCGCGTCGTGTGTTTGAACGGGGGTGCGGAATCGGATTTATGGGTCTGTCTGTCTTTCACACACGTGAGAATGAGCTCAAATTCTGTGTAGTCTGTACGTGTGTTTGCTCTACATCAGGCTCAGCCCTGCTTTGCTGTAACTATAATGCACGAAACTGATCCCATAATACTTTTTTTTAAACAATGGCCAGATGTGAATAACCATGCTTAAGTTATGTCTTTGTAGTGTTTTGAACGGCTAGATTTTTTCGCATTCCTCCTTCAAATTAATTAGAACTGAATTTGGTTATCACTCATTATCTGCTTTTGGAGTGGTATCCAAATCCATTCTCTTCAATAATCATGCCTGTTAAAAATTTATATTGTGTTTATCTTGACGTCAGGCAGCAAGGTAGAAGGAGATTCCATTCGGTAAAGGTTACGGTGGGCATCAAAACACAATAGGTTGGCATTGATGTTGGTTTAAACGTAACAGGCCGTGTCTACACACCCCTTGTCAGCAATAAAGGGATTTTAAGTGCATACCCCCCCCCCAACAAAAAAAACAACAATTTTTTAATACCCCAACTTCCTCCCCATCCCCCACCTGCCACTCTTACTTCGAGTTATCATAACAGCTTCAAAAATTTTACAAATTAAGTTATTTCCGGACTGAAATCTATGCAATCTATTAGCAAGAAGCTTTTCCTTTCATCTGGAGTAGGCCGAATCCCCCATATGACCTGGAAAGTCATTATCAAGTATTCTTTTTTTTATCATTTCATCTACAAAACTCAAGTTGCTTCAAAATTTTCAAATTCATTTTCCTTAAAACAATACTTTTGCAAAAGTGACAATCTTTCATTAAACCCATGAACGATATAATGATGTTTTCACTGCTCATATTTTATTTCATGAACGCCCAAGATTTATAACATGGCTTTCCTCACTAATACTTTACTTTATGAGCGAACAACAGACATAGCGTGCCCTTCACGGCCAATATTTTACCTCATTGACCCCCAAAAGAATCCATCCGAGCCCTAGCATGTTGCATAATATTTGAACGTCCAACAGTTATTTGTTTTGTACAGGCTGCCTATTTGACTTAACTCCGAGCGTAAACATGTTCTATGGACGTTAATTCTTTCCCCGTGTTTTTCCCCAAGCGTTTACTTTGACCCCCAGAAAGGGAGAAGAAATTTGAAAATACCATTTTGGACACAGTTATCTCTAAACTCTATTCAAAAGATGTGCATTGATCATTCCAAAACAAACTCGATACCATTTTGAACACAGTTATCTCTAAACTCTATTCAAAAGATGTGCATTGATCATTCCAATACAAACTCGTTCAGCTTCTTTAGAAATCATTAATGCTACTCAGAAGCGAAAGTATCTTTGAGTCAGTTGCTGTGGAACCCCATCGGGCGGACACTTCACGGTAGATCTACCCAAAGAACTCAAACAATTTTTAAAAATGAATAAGTAATTTTTGGAAGATCAAAAGCTAAAGCAACCAACCTCCCTAACTTATGTGTGTCTGCCTTTACAAACAAGTGCATCAACTCGCTGAATGACGCATTTTGACTTCCGAGTTTGCAGACAGCCTTCACGTGGCTTGTTTTCCATTTCGTCTTCATCCCACTTCACGCAAACGTCACAAGTGATAGACCAGCCATTACGTTCGTGTCATACGCAACCACGTGGTCGTGGCAAATTTCAGTTGGATTTTTTAGATTCCTTTGCTCGTAAAGATCGTGTGACAACACGCTCATTTACCTTTGGCCTTTGAGAGGGTCATGTTTCATGTAACGTCGTAGAAGCATGCTTTCAATGGTGCAACTGGTCATCATCCAGTGCCAGATCTGCGACAGACATCGGCGATCATGGCTCTCCATTCATTCCTTTGCTCGGATGCTTTAAAAAAAGCTACGTTTCCCTGATCTTTCCCTGTTGCCCATTTGTTCGGGTTCCCTAAGTATGTTGTTCTGGGCCTACCCCTGCCTCGTTTGTCTTCAATTTTGCCTGTGAAAGCTAGAGCAACTGGTACTTTGGCAAAAAGAAGTTGCGTGCATAGTCGTTTGCAGGCCCATTTACAATTTGTTACAGACCTGCCAGTTTTTAAAAAATCATTACCATTTTCACCATAATTTTTGGATAGCCCTCAAGTGTAATATTATGTTTATTTTTGTTTACAAGTTTATATGTTTATATTATGTTTATAAGTTTACGTTCATGTACATGTGTGTATTCGTTTGTGAAGCGCACGATAAAAAGAAAGACGAAGAAAGGGGAGAAAGAGAGACAGAGCGAAGGAGAGAGAGAGAGAGAGAGAGAGAGAGAGAGAGAGAGAGAGAGAGAGAGAG
>NW_004797307.1:548237-549451 GCF_000002075.1 Aplysia californica
GAGTTAGACTCACGGGTAGATCTATAACATATAGATCTAGTACTGACATCTCTGCTTCTTTCCTTGGCGTTCGTGTATTCAAATCTAAAGTTAAATTTAAGGTTAGTTAAAATAAATATTTAATGAAATACTTTCCCGATTATTTTGGCGCTTGAACATACAATATGAATTCCGGATTTGTTTTCATTCCCAATTCACAACTCGCCACCTTGAGTAAGATTCTTGTGTGAAAATAATATCTCCAGGCCATATCTGGTCCCGTTTCACTTTGATTACCCTGTCAAACAAGTCAGCCTTCGCCCCTGGAGAGGACAGTGTCAAATTCGGAGGTACGGCCTCTTACATAACATTACAGCATGGCAAGTAGGAGCGTAAAACTTATACACATTCGCTCCCCTACACACAATAGATTATTTAGAAGGCGTGCTACCTCGACGACACCCTGGCAGGGTCAACGTGAGCAAGAAGAGATACAACGTCCTGGCAGACTGCCGGAGATAGCTTTTTTGTCTTAAACATACCCTCCCTCTCTGAGAATAGAACTCAAGTATTCTGCAACAGAGGGCGATGTGCTTAACCATCACACCATAGACGCACACATTTTTCTTTTACGGTGACAAAACAAGTGATACACCAGTAAAGAATGGAGTTATACTAAGAAAGTGTCTAATCAAGTGGAACAATTGTCATACCTGAAATCAGGTAAGAGTTGAAAAGTTATCTGCCGCTTTTTAAAAATTTCATGTAGGTGTTTTAGGCCCCCATCGACAAAATTTTAATCATTTAGGACACGAGTTTCCGACCCTGCTTGTCCGAGCCAATCCGGGCAAAGAGGCATCCCAGCAGAAAGATCAAAATATTTTGAAAAAAAATTCTTCCCACTCGGGAATGAAACTCGAGTCTCCTGAGAGCAACAGCGATGCGCCTAATAGCTACACCACAGACGCCGGTGTTATACTTTTGGAAGTATGCAAAGAAAAACTAGCGAAATCTGCCAAACGTTTGTATCTGTCCACACCACAACAGATCTGGAATGGAATGCAGTGACTAGATGATATCGTTGCAAACTGTGTGAAGGAAGGTGGTATAGTATGTACATCCTACCGACTTTTATACATTTAGGAGGGGAAAAGTCCCCTATACGAGGGTAAGATTGATAGTGTTAAGAAGAGAAAAATGACCAGCTGACTGTAGAGTGCGTGCTGAGCAGTAAA
>NW_004797307.1:550673-556724 GCF_000002075.1 Aplysia californica
GAAGGAGAAGAAGAAGAAGAAGAAGAAGAAGAAGAAGAAGAAGAAGAAGAAGAAGAAGAAGAAGAAGAAGAAGAAGAAGAAGAAGAAGAAGAAGAAGAAATTAGCATTGAGCATACCCCCTTCAACAGCGAGCTTTATGCATTTTGCAATCCAGATCTATTACTACCCCAACAGACCCCTAGAACGCTCAGAAACATTCTCGGCATCCCGGAAAGCAAACAGTGCAAACTGCCGACTAAGCACTCAAACACTAACAAGCTGACCAGATCTTTCGCCACCCATATAATGTACACGTAAGCGAGGCAAAGCAAATTGGAAAGTGTTTTAGTTTGATAGACATCACGGTAGATTAATACGGCTCATACATTGTCACAACAATAACACCGACATTAATGGCTGAGGAGGCCCGCGGGTGGCCTTACCAATTCATAAACTCTGTGTGGCTTCCGTCTGTCACTCTATTGTTTTCTTCTTTCGTTTTTTTTTTCCTTCTTTGTTCTTTTTCGTTTACGATGTTTTTATGTATAAGGGCCACCAGTTCCATGTGAGGTGGGTTGTTTATTTGTTTGTTTTTTCGTGGGGGGGGGGGGTTATCTTAAAAGCAAAACCCCAACAACAAACAGTATACAATGTGTCCAATCTGCTTGATATCACACTTGAGAGATAAGAAATATCACATTGATAACTACAACATAGGGTATAATTACATATATAGAGATGAAAAACTTTTTCTTCCTGTGCCAGGTCTGGAACTGACATCGGCGATCATGATTCTCAGCCCACTTCGCTGATCGAAAACCCTCCAATACCCATGTTATCCTGGTATTTTCCTCATCACCCGTCGGTTGAAATACTCTAAGAAAGTAGTTCTTGATCTACCTATGCTTCTTTCGTCTTCTATTTTTCAGTAAGAGCCAGAAGCTCAAAACCTGTATGTCGATTCGAGTGTCCTATATTGTCTCTTCTGGTAGCTTTTATAACATTGTATTGAGAACAAATTATAAGCAATATCAAATAAGAACCCATAAATTGCTACACACAATAGCAATGTATAGACAAAATTTGATGCTTTCTATTCTGACAGAAAACACGTTAATTCGTTGGTTGTTGCAGTAATTTAGTTGCTCTACGTATTTAATAGAGCAAGCATTTGGTTTGAGTTTGTCTCTGTATGTCGTATTTTTTAACGATCAACTGCTGTGTGTCATTTTGTCTGTAGGTCTATCGGGATTTCCCCCCCAGAGATTGGAAGGCCGACACATGTGTGCTACTCGTTGAAATAAATCAAACAAAAACAAAATTTGTGAAATCTATCGTTATTTAGTTTTAGTTGAGGTTTTACGGCGCATGAGGACCCAGCAACTTCGCTCTAACGAGTACACGTAAAGCATCCAATATCGTAAATTGTGAAGGGAAAACAGCTTTGAGGCTAAGACTTAAATCGTCTTAAATCACGGCGTGATTGAAAATACCCAAGTACTTCGATAAAGTTGTGATGAAACACCGTGTTTACATATTATTATGATTGGGTGGATGGTGGATGCTCTGGTAGGGTTTGCTTCTTCTTTCCTATCATTACTATCAAACATCTATCGTCTTTATCTACCCTCCTTCTTTTTTTTTGTTACTCTCTTGTGACACCTCGAATCTTCGGCACTTATATTACTTTATTGTGTTGCAAGTGCCGTAAAACCCTAACGAAAACTAAACCATACATAATATGATTATGAATGCCTAACATACCTGGCCGTAGTCGGGGGTATAGTAATTCCGCACAAGCACGATGTACACGAGGTACGTTTTCAACCCGGGAGCAGTCCTCAAACGAATGCAGTTATGAAACTGGGACCGTTAATGGGGCGCTTTTCTCGTCTGTCTGTCCTCAAGCGCTGTAGACACACGCACAAACACACACCTTTACAGAGGGGCCTGCTGAGAGCCGACCAAGGCTCCATGCATTTCGTTACTGACCCGTGACAGCGCCATTGCTCTGTCGTGTTCTCCGCGTAGCCCACAGCTCCACCTCGGGTAAACCTGTGTTGGGTGTGAGGGGGAGAGAGAGAGAGAGAGAGAGAGAGACAGAGAGAGAGAGAGACAGAGAGACAGAGAGAGACACACAGAGAGACACAGAGAGAGAGAGAGAGAGAGAGAGAGAGAGAGAGAGAGAGAGACAGAGAGACAGAGAGAGACACACAGAGAGACAGAGAGAGAGAGAGAGAGAGAGAGAGAGAGAGAGACAGAGACAGAGAGAGAGAGAGACAGACAGACAGACAGAGAAATGTGACAGGGAAAGAGTAGGGGCATTGTCTGCTTTCAGGGTGGATGATGAAGCAAAAAAGTAAGGAAAGGACAGAGAGATGTGGACACAAATGACGCCCTGGTTGGCTTCAAGAAAATATTCAGTTAACTTCGTCGTGTGTGCGGCAAACGTAAAGAGGGGCAGCAAAAGCCCACAGAAATAGTAGTTTTCTTGAGGAAATTTACCCTGCTAAACATAATCTGGTTCAATGTGAGGGTGGAGCATCCCCACCTCACCCCACCCCTGCAGCTTTTCAGGACACAAGGATTGACTGTAAAATATTGTTCTAATTAACGTTCAAAGAACCATAGTCCAATCAAACTAAAAATCCCGAACTTCTAGACGTTAGTGAAGTTTACAAACAGCTGCACCCACAGGCACATAACAGTAGAAAATGGGAAGATTGTGGGAGAATAATAGACAAAACAAAGGCGTCGTTAAATTATGGGAGGAAATAGAAGAAGAAGAAGAAGAAGAAGAAGAAGAAGAAGAAGAAGAAGAAGAAGAAGAAAAAAGAAGAAGAAGAAGAAGAAGATTATTTTTTTGGTTGGTTTTGTATAGTGTTTTACGGAGCTCGCAACTGCATAAGGTCATATGAGCGCGCGGGACACACCTAATATTTTCAGTTGGTAGGAAATTTTGAATTTTGCCCGTGTGGCGGCCGAAGCCTACTCTTATCGATTTTAGACCACCAAGGGATCTTTAACGTGCGCAACTTGCACACGGGCCCTCCGAGATTTTTCGCCCTTGTCCGAGAAGGCTATGTGTAGATCTTTCCTACCAGAAGATCAGGGGTGTGGCTGAAAGACAGCAGTAAGGAGGAGCCAAGGAGTAGCAGTGGAAAGGCTGCAGAAAGAGCCAGGAGCCAAGAGGAGGGGGCAAAGGAGGTGAGGGGGTGGGGGCAGAAAGTGGAAATGAAAGCAGACAACAGAACATTGCTAGAGAGCAGGAAAGAATGTGAAAGGAGACAATTTTAGAGAAGAAAATTTTTCGGTCGCTACCCGGATTCGAACCTGGGACCTTTGAATGAGAGGCCAACACCTTAACCTCTAGGCCACGAGAGCCCCCCCCGAAGAAGAAGAAGAAGAAGAAGAAGAAGAAGAAGAAGAAGAAGAAGAAGAAGAAGGAGGAGGAGGAGGAGGAGGAGGAGGAGGAGGAGGAGGAAAGCTACTGGGTCCATTGTAACTTCAGTTTTTCTCCACTCCTGTTACATGTATCATGGTTAGGCTCGCGTGGTGGTCAGACAAGGGTAAATTAACGATGGAGGTGTGCTTAGGCATGGGAGCGGGCGGGTGGAGGGGGAGGGACTAAAGTGACCTCGACAGGGAGGTGAGATTTCAACGTGTGTACATTGGGAAGAGGGGGGATGAAGGCAAAGAATGTGACAGATACACGAACCCAGTCTTTGGGTGGGCAGGTGGTTAGCAGGTTGTTTTGCGAGTACCCCAGGTGAAAATTATGCTCAATTATTATCTCTATTTGTTATTTCTGACCTTCCGTGACCTTTAACTCATCGAGGAAGCGCATTCTGGACCTTGTACAATGCCTGCTATTTTGGAACACTTAAAGAAGAAAAAAAGAAGAACTTCGTTAGTCATTCCAGATTTCTGAATTCTGTTTTCTTTATCTGAATTTTTTTAAAGCAGGCAACGAGAACACAGGGAAAACGGGCATAGTCACAAACTGGAAACTGCTAAGGCGTCAATTTTAAAAGCTTGCGAATTCATATGACTTCATATTTGTTTGACTAGTGGTTTATGGTTATGTTTGTGGAATGGGAAATCAAACAACAATAATCAACCAACAGTTGGACAGAAATGCGGTTATGAGTCAACAAGCGTTCAATATTGATACCCTCACGATTTTCAGTTTGTGACTGTGTTGTCCTTCGTGACGTCATCATTATTAATTTGTCTGATGGAAAGTAGTACTCGTTTACTTTGAGCTGCCACGACAACGACCATATTTTGTCACGACATGGTGGAATCAAGTGCTCATCAATTTTGGGACCAGCGGAGTTATTGGTATCATCTTAAAGCTTGTTCATTTATCTTGCTTTCGGTTTTTAAACAAAATTATACCCATTCCTCGAGATCTTGAGCAGAAGTCGAAATATTTACAATTGACGGAGATGGGGGGGTCGCCTGATTTCAGAGGTTATTAGCGAGAAAATGGCCTCCAAAGTTTGGGGATTTCCATAGCTTTAGGGGCATTGAAAACTAAAAATTTACATTTTTGTGCGTTTAAAGGATGTTTTCCTATAAAATCCACACAGGAAGGTAATTTCAGAAGGATAAAAAAGGTGTTGAGCCAAAAACAAAAAATTTGATAAAAATAATCATTGCCAAACCGGCGGGGAAAATGCTGTTTTCTTCGATTGGATATTTTGACGAGCGCCTGATTTCACCGTGATGCATCACTTTTCACCAAGACATTGACACGCCATGCAGTCTTCTTCAAATGCTAGTTCGAAAGTACACATCAGTGGTCATGGTTCGCCACTTATTTCTCTGCTCGGGTGCTCTCACCGAACGTTATTTTGTTCTGGTTTCTTAAAAATAGGTTTTTGTTTTAGTTGGAGTTTTACTACGGCACTTGAAACACATTTGGGTCATATAAGTGACGTAGATCAGAGGTGCTACAAGAGAGTAATGAACACAAACAAAAACAACTAAATCCTATGACATTCCAGAAGGTTGAAGGGCGCTTTCATCCAATGTGCCTTACAAAATTACTCCTTCTATTTCCCTTTCAATGTTACTTCTACTGTTGTGATCAGTTCCTTGCAGCGGGTGGTTGTAGCGCGCCATCGGAAGGTCTTATTAAAATTTCTGTATTTTTTTCTTTCTGTTATTGCTGCCCACCTGTCTTTTTCTGTCCGATCACTCAGTGACTGATATTGTGTCTATCTAAAAGAAATAATTTTTGAAAGTGTTTTACGCTCCCAACTGCATAAGGTCATAATATGAGCGCGCGGGACACATTCAGTTGGTAGGAAATTCGGAATTTCGCCCAGGTGGCGGCCGAAACCTACTCTTATTGATTGTAGGACCACCAAAGGGTCTTGAACGAGCACAACTTGCACATGGGACCTCCGAGATTTTTCGCCCTTATCCGAGAAGGCTAGGTGGTAGATCTTACTTGCCGTAGGATCAGGGGTGTGGATGAAAGACAGCTGCGAGAAGGAGCTGGGGAGTAGCAGTAGAAAGGCAAAGGGAGTCAGTAGCCCAGAGGAGGGGGTAAAAGGGAGTGGAGACGAAATCAGACGACATGACATGGTTAGAGAGCAGGAGAGGAGGGGAAAGGATAAATTTTAGAAAAGAAAATGTTCCGTCACTGTCCGGATTCGAACCCGGGACCTATTGAATGAAAAGCAAACACCATAACCTCTAGACCATGAGAGTCCCCTGTGTCTATGTGGTTGTTTTTACTCAAACAAAATCGATGGGAGTAGGATTTCGCCGCTATCCGTGTAAAATTCTAAATTAATCCCTACCGAATTGAAAATTCGTAATGTGTCCCACGCGCTCATGCAGTTGCGAGCGTCATAAAACACTTACCAAAACAAGACAAAAAAGAACCGATCAAACAAACAAACAAACAAATAAGCAAACAAACAAATAAATAGGTGCTTGTAAATAAGGCTGTTGTCACGTTTAAGCACAATAAACTATAAACGCAATAACGGTTATATCAAGATGCCAGGGCAGTGCTTTTGACTGAAGTGTCTTTTGGCCATTCCCAAAGGGGGG
>NW_004797307.1:558488-559825 GCF_000002075.1 Aplysia californica
ATATATATATAGTGGAGTCCCAAGAAACTTGAAAATTTAATTATCCGACCATCTTGTTAAAGCCTTGCACTATCCACTCATACAGCATACCAATTTAAAGCTAAATAAATTCTGCATCATCTGACATACTAATATGTCATCTATTTTAAGAGACGCCCGAGATATGGTCACTCAAAGCTAACCTTAAAAAATCAAGCAGGGCAAAATTGTGTGAAATTAAAGAAACGTAAATCGGGCTCTACTTGAAACCAATAGCTCCTAAACAAAAATAAAATCAACCTAGTGAGCACATGAAATGCTAAGTCAGGGGTTTATAGATTGCTCTGATTTCTATTCTTATTTAAAAAAGCATCATAAAATGCTGTTCATTGCAGATACAATAATATTCTCTTTTCATTTGATAGTCATCGACAGAAATCCACCGAAACAAGTCAGCGAGTTCAAGTATCTTTGTAGTATCTTTTCGGAAAATGAACGTCTCAACAGAGATATTGAGACGAGAGTACAAAAGGTTAACAGCTCCAGCTACCAGCTTGCCCAACTCCTCAAACATCCTAACACCCACGTGAGACCAAAGCCAAGGTCATTGACTCTATCTTCATCCCCACCAAGGAGTTTAGAACTACTTTTAATCTCCTTGCCCCTGACCAAAAGTCTGGAACGTAAGATAACCAACTGTGAGATGAGATGTCTAAGGAAAGCCGTCAACAAAACCAGACGGGCCATGGTCAGAAACAACAAGATCAGAGAAATGATGGGAACAATATGTCCTCCACTACAGTTGAAGGCAAACAATCAAGTGATTTGGACATCTCACACGTATGGCACCTCACCAGCTTGCCAATTAAGCCTACTACAGAAAAGTATCAGGGTACAGGGCAAAGGGAAGACCAAGAAAAACCTGGATCCAGGGTGTGAAGGATACCCTGAGAACATACAATATCCCACACAGCCAGGCCATCGAATTTGCTAGAGATAGGGGGCTCTTTCTCCCCTCGACGCCTTAGAGGTACAAGAGGACGGATAAAGTAAAGCAAAATAAGGCTATACATATCTATTACACAAATACTGATGCACCTCAACACATGTTCGAACACACGTTTAAGTTTCTTTGATTTCGCACAATTTTGCAAAGACTGATTTTTAAAGGTCAATTTGGAGTGACTATATCTCGGGTGTCTCTTAATATAGATGGAATATTAATGTATCAGATAACGAAGTATTTAATTAGCTTTAAATTGGTATGCTGCATGAGTGAATAGTGCAAGGCTTTAACACCGTGATTGGGTTATTACATTTTCAAGTTTGAACACCACTATACATATATATATTTATTG
>NW_004797307.1:561181-562466 GCF_000002075.1 Aplysia californica
TAGCAAGAGGTTCTCTTGAATCTGACATTTTAGATATAGCATCGATAATATGCATGCTATTTTCACAAGAAGAGGATTTTTCTTTTTTTCCGAACTCCAGTGAAATCGTGATTGTGTGACTTACGGGCTTCTCAACAAAAGCCTCCAGCACACATTTGCGTATGTATGTAATCCGTAAGGCCCTGTCTCCTGGCTTCGGGTTCTTTGAGGTCAAGTATATTGTGTGGCTCCTTTACTTATTCGTCTATATATAGTGTGTAGGGGGTGCACACACTTCCAGTTAGTCGAAACCAAACGGTTTGATGAGCTTCTCCTACAGATTGTCTGCGTTTATCGTCTATAACTAGTTGGCCTACTTATCAACGGCAAACTATTACCTCGATGTCTGTTTCAGGCATTGGTTGTAAATAGAGAGATCTTATCAAAGCATTATTTCTACGTGGAAAGGCTCTCTGATGCTAATTCACATTTCGACAATACGTTTGTGCGTGGACACCTCATTATTAATATGCACCGAACCGTGAACGGGTTTCTTTCTTCCCACAAGATTGGTATGTTGCCTGCAGGTGTGTGAAGGGGGTAGTTTGGAGGGGGAAGAGAGAGAAGGGGGGGGGGGGGATTAGCACACCAAAGGTCATTATACCTTTGTACTAAGGCTGAATATTTATCTAAAGTGTAGTCATTGCGAGCTGCTTGCGGTTTAGACTTTGGGTATTTTGTGGGTTTGGGTATTTTTTCAATACATGTGGAGGTCTTACAGATATGGGATTTTTTTTTAAACAGGACTTAAGGCACTTTATAGCTTTGTTTACTTGGGACGTTTATACCGTCACAGATCTGCGTGGAATGAAAATAATAGCAATGCATCCTCAGCACAACACTACTTTTCGTAACATGAAACACAGGAACAATAAAAATCAGTTTTTACTGTGGAGATAGGAAAAAAATAAATGCTTTTGACCCTTCCTAGTATGCTATAATTATAGTACAATATATACCTCATGTTATCTTTGTAACTAATGGTTTACGTATTTGAGAAGCTCGTTGATACAATAGCGTTCATTTCCAGTAACCCCTCTCCCCCACGTCCATCCCCTCACACCAACCCCAAATAGAAAATAAACAAATCAAAATTCTCAGCACCGTAGTCATTCCAAATAAGAACGAAATGCTTTCTGGGCCACGTTAGTGTTTGTACTTGAAGGACAAAATAAGTTAAGTACAAAATAAGGGAAGAAGAAGAAGAAGAAGAAGAAGAAGAAGAAGAAGAAGAAGAAGAAGAAGA
>NW_004797307.1:563912-565403 GCF_000002075.1 Aplysia californica
TGTGTGTGTGTGTGATTTAAGAGAGATCAATTAATCGTTTAATGCATTCACAAATCAACTCAAGCCATAGTTTTTAGATTAAACTGCGAGCAAGAATGTACTGTTTCACAAACATGAATTTGACAGGGAACCGAATTCTTTTTCTCAACAGGCCACTAGTGCAGAGAACAAAGAAGTGTAGCAATGTCTCGCTTCCTTTTCCTTAAAACTAAACGCCACTTGTTGATTTGAACAATTTGACATCTTTTCGCTTTCTCCACGGATATTTTTAGTATAAAAGAGCTGCAATAATCAAGCCTTGAGAATGCGAAAGCTGTTTACTTGTAAAGAAGTTGACTTAGTACCGACTATATGTAATATTTCACAGATCTTACTTATTTCTGATCAGATAGGGCCTATGATTCACCTCAACCGATATTGACACATTGTTATCTAAATTATTAATCAAAATTGAACAGATGTCAAGATTTTTAAGTTTTCTTGAAAATACAATTTCTGCATCACCAGTTTTCATGTGGTCGTTTTCATCCTCATTTACAGGCTTTGCACTGCCTGTCAGAATTACATCTGTTTTATCACCATCCATCAACAGTTCGTTTTTATTTATTCTTTTAATAAACCTTTTTTTTACGGAAACAATACAGCGTCCAGCGTGATGGAGAAATTTATCCAAGTTAGTCAACATGAATTGAGACGTCAGAAACATAAAAACAGATAACCTAAAAAGATAAAAATATTCTAGGTTTGAATAGATGTTTTTAACTCTTATCTACCTCTGAATCTACGAGGCAGGCAATAGCCCGCTATTTTTCAGTACTGATAGAGTTAAAAGTTCCCATTCTCCGCGAATCTCCTTTTTTTCTTTCTTTCTTTTTTTTGTGGTAAGTGCTTTACGGTGTTCAGTGGTGTTGCAGTAAGAAAAAGCCAAGGAGTAACAGTAGAGAGGCTGCAGAAAGAGTCAGGAGCTCAGAGGAGGGGGCAAAGAAGGTGAAGGGGTGGGGGAGGGGCAGACAGTGGAGACAAAAGCAGACGACAGAACATTGCTAAAGGGTAGGAAAGGAGGTGAAAAGAGACCATTTTAATGAAGAAAATTCTTCCGTCGCTACCCGGATTCGAACCAGGGACCTTTTAATGAGAGGCAAACACCTTAACCTATAGATTACAAGAGCCCCCGTGAATCTCCTGTGTCTCCACAGTCGACTTATCGCAGAGTGCAAAGAACACTCGGATGTCCACTAGCCCTCGGAGATGCAAATAACTTTCCATAAAAGTATACCCAAACTCGTAAACTGTATGACCATTTTTTTAAATGACATCGTAAAGAATGATTATTATATACTTTATTTTTCCTTAATCCCTTTCGGAAGAATTAACAGAGCACTTTCACCAGTTTCCAGGGCATAAAATACACACGATGGTATCATTATTGCATCAAAATGTCTCTCTCTCTCTCTCTCTCTCTCTCTCTCTCTCTCTCTCTCTCTCTCTCTC
>NW_004797307.1:569638-580370 GCF_000002075.1 Aplysia californica
TGTGTGTGTGTGTGTGTGTGTGTGTGTGTGTGTGTGTGTGTGTGTGTCTACATGTATTAGGCTACACATGCATACAGTGGCGTCGAGAAGAAACTTGAAAATGTAATCGTTCAATCATCGTGTTAAAACCTTGCACTACCTTCTCATGCAGCAAGCCAGTTTAAAGCTAAAATGAATTCTGCTTCATCTGACACAGTAACCTTTCATCTATGTTGAAAATCGCCCGAGATAATATGGTCACTCAAATTTGACTTAAAAAATTAGACTTGCAAAATTGTTAGAACTTAAGAAACGTAACAGTGTGTTCGTGCATTTATTGAGGGGCATCAACATTGGTGGAATGGACATGTATTGAATGTCAAAAGAATCGAGGATGTTGTTGTCCCTGCAAAGACCGGTATCTTCTGATGACGTTTTCAAACAGATTGAAAAACAGACCAGTCACAAATTCCAAGCAAAAACATAGACTTTACATAACATGTCAGTGTGCTAATTAATATTGTGTTTAGGAGCCACTGGTTTCGTGTAGAGAAAGAAACATTTTTTTCACACTGACTGTGTTAGTTAGATTTTGGACATAATTAACTTTCAGTTAGGAGCAGATGCCACAAAACTGTCGTGGTTTGGGATGGTCTGGGGTGGAATTAACAAAACCACCCCCGTGAGAATCACCGGAAGGCTTGGTTTAGAGGACTACATCGTCATGGTATCATTCAAGTAGACATCTCGATGCGTTTTATCTCGGGGCTGATACTAATGCCACTAGACAATTATTGGAGAACCAAACCAAACAAACGTTGGAGTGGTCACCATGAGTAAATAGCCCCAATATGAGTCTCCAGGTATGCGAAGTCCCTTAAACAGCAGCTGGAGAAAAGTGACTTTGCCCTCAATTCAAACCCCTTGTTTGCAACTCTCTGTGATATTTGAGATGAACTGACTGAAAACAATGTCAAAAATGTAATAGAGTCAATGTCCAAAGGGTTCGTGATCTGCACGAAACCAATGACTCTCAAACAAAATAGTAATTAGCACATTAAATGTTAATTCCAAGTTTTGTGCGGTGTTTTTGATTGATCTGCTTTCCAATCCGTTAGAAACTATCGTCATATTTTAATTGCAGAGCCAAAATTCTCCATCCATTTGATATGCAATATTTATCCTTTCTTTATCGATATTGATGCACTTCAATCAAAGATAGTACATAACAAGATGGGCCACTCAGCCAAAAAAGTGTCCGCCGGAAGTTCGCTCTTTGCTTCAGACGGCGCTGCAGTCTGTTTTGAAGCTCTCTTTCGTTTTTCCAGAAGAAAAATAGGAATAGCACCTCCTTGCGTGCGCAGATCGACTGCTGTTCATCAGCAGTTCGGGTTCGTTCAGTGTGGAGTTTTAGGTTTTTAAAAATTTTAATGACCTCTCGCCTTTCATTCTAAAGTCAAATTAAACAAAGAAAACAATCACCCTTTCCTCCGGAAGAGGTTTTTTGTCAGCGTAACCATTTTAAAAAAGCGTTCTTCCGAAATTTATTTTAAAAACTTGCTAGTTTCACTTTGATTTTTTAAACTCAAGTAGGGTAACTCTGTTCGCAAAAGGTGCGCTTTTGCGAAGAGGGCGCCACTGAATTTTGAGGACACTTTTTTAATTGGCTCAAAGTGAGAAGTGGCCCCTCTTGTTATGTAGACTCTTTGCTTCAATACACACACGAACACATTGTTACGTTTCTTTAATTTCGCACCATTTTACCAAGATTTATTTTTTAAAGTAAATTTTGAGTAACCTTGATATCTCGGGCTATTCTTAACATAGTTGAAATATTAATGTGCCAGATGAGGGATAATTTATTTAGTTTTAAACTGGTACGCTACATAACTGAATTGTTAGGCTTTAACACGATGATTCGGTGTTTACATTTCCAAGTTTCTTTAGGCACGCATATTATTATATTTATGGGAATCTATGTGTGCGTTAAGCCTTTCCCAAAGTTGGTTGGGATTCTTATTTTTCTCATTTTGTGCGTGTATACATTGGTAAGAACATTAAACCATGGTCCTGTATAGAATGTCGTTAAGCATGTTATGCGGACAGGGGGGTATTGGGCTACCGGGTATGGAATTGTCCCGCAAAAGACACTAGTCATCATAATGATATATGTGTAAGGGTAATCTCTCAGAGAAAGATTTCCTGTATCGATAAATATTTCCGATACAGGAAATCTTTCCTTCTGGTCCGTAGCTTTCTTTTTTTTAGGAAATCGTGGGAGTATAACGCCCATTCTAACCATGTTTTAAGGAATATAGGACAATTAAGGTAAGCCTGACCTGACCTAGGTTTTTTATTTAGTTTTGTTTTTGTTTTTTTGCTCTGAATATAGAACGTTCCCAAGATGTCATTTAAAGAAGGATGAGCCACGCCAAAAACATTCCTCTTCGCTCCAGTGATCCAGCATTCAGAGAGACGTTTGGCGTCTCGGACATTTCAAAGGCTTGCAATGCTGAAAGAGCATACGATTGGGTTTCTTCAGTAAACAAAATATTATTGTACATGGGCTCTTTATTCGTTGTAGTGGTTTGTGGATATTTGTTACTTTTTTTCTTTCTTTCTAATGTTTGTGTGTGTGTGTGTGTGGGGGGGGGGGGGGGGGGTTGAATGAGCAAGTATATTTAAGGGAGTTATAAATACTTAGATACCAGGAATATTATATTTGGTCTCCTCCCGACTTTTATAAGGAGGAGCGGGGGCAATAAAGAAAAAATTGACCTAACGCCATCTTCATTTTACTCCTATTCTAAAACGAGTCTCACAATATGCCCACTGTTCCTGAAGGAAGCGTCAGATTAGAAATACCCCCACATTGTCCCAATGAGGGTCGACATGACGAAGTCGTTTTGTATCTGGAGACATTTCTTAGGCTTGCAGTTCTGGAATAACATTGCATAATTATGGTTGAAATTCAATAAATACGGCAGCAATTTCACAATAACAGAGACATGTTGAGACCAGCCTAACAACATATTTCACAATGCATGTGGTCCACCTGATACATTCGATTTATTTGATGCTTTTGGATCGGCTACTCGGCCCGAATTTTCCTTTATAGAGGGGTACATTATGTGGAGACCTTATTTTAGGATAATTAAGGAATAACACACATGAAATCCTTGGAGCAGACACTGATCGGCCAAGCAAAAACGCCATCCTCCGTAAACACAATATCCCCTCACAAACTTAAAGACTCAGGATGCCACTATGAGACTCAGATCCGAGGTTTTCTCGCATACTTCCTATTTTCCAAACCTTGTCCCCAATTTACTGTTCTCTTCTCCAAAGCTGAGTATACACTTAAACTTAAACTTAAAGAGAAATCTATTCAAACACAATGCAGAAATCGAATGTGATGCGCGTAGGTGGTGCAAGTGAAAACTAGTTGAATTGTTTCAGCCGATGTGATGTAGATGCGTGTTGCTGGTTGGCGCACCTGTGTTGACAGAGGTGGTGATAATGCGGGAAGATACAGGTAGAATTTTATAGAACACATCCTAAGCTTTCATTTTGTTTTGTTTTCGAGGTGCGATTATTTTAGAAAATATGATCTTGGGTGCAAGCATTTTTCAACAAGCCCTTGTACTCGGGTGCAATTATAATGTTTCTCCCCCGTAAAGGTCTAATGTGCTTACGTCACGACATTCAGTCAGGTTCTCCGCCTGTAGTCAATACCGATTATTGTCATTAGTATTATCAAAGAGTCTACATAACAAGAGGGGCCACTCCTCTTTTTGAGGCAATTAAAAAAGTGTCCTCAAAATTCGATGGCGCCCTCTTCGCAAATGCGCACCCTTTGCGAACAGAGTTACCCTACTTGTGTTTATAAAAATCAAAGTGAAACTAGCAAGTTTTTGAATAAAGTTCGGAAGAACGCTTTTTTAAAACGGTGAGGCTGACAAAAAACCTCCTCCGGAAGAAAGGGTGATTGTTTTCTTCGTTTAATTTGACTTTAGAATGAAAGGCGAGAGGTCATTTAAAAAAATAAATAAATAAAACTCCGCACTGATCTGCGCACACAATTAGGTGCTATTCCTATTCTTCTGGAAAAACGAAAGAGAGCTTCAAAACAGACTGCAGCGCCGTCTGAAGCAAAGAACGGACTTCCGGCGGACACTTTTTGGCTGAGTGCACCATCTTGTTATGTACTATCTTTGGTATTATCAAAGATCGGACAAAACAAGATGGTTCACTCCTCTCTTTGAGCCTAATAAGAAAAAAGCGTCCGCAAACTCCGGTGGCACCCTCTTTGAAAAATGTGTGGGCTTAGTTACCCTACTCGTAAAAAAATCAAAATGAAACTGGAACTATTTTGATAAAATAGAATTTATATTTCCGTAGATCGTCTGTTCAGTGGTCACATTGACGACAAAAAGCCTCTTTTCAGTTAGAAGAGGCAACTGATTTCGTCGTTTAATTTGGCCTTTGAATGAGAGGCGAGAGGTTATTAAATTGTTTTTTAAACTCAGAACTGAGCGAAGCGGAACAACTGATTTAAGACCTATGAACAGTTGTCGATCCGCATGCGCAAGGGGGTGCTATTCCTTTTCCCCTTCTGAAGAAACGAAAGAGAGTTTCAAAACAACGACTGCACGCCATCTGAAACAATGCGCGGACTTTCGCCGACACATTTTGGGTGAGCGAATCATCTTGTTGTGCACGATCTATGGTTTCCCCCCACTTTTTTTACGACTTTACGAAACAGTCAACTTAGTGAGAAAGATAAGAGTACACTAGAACACCCACACTGACCCAACCCCACCCATGCTCCTTAATAAGTAGCTACAAAAGAAACTCCCTTTGTTTTTGTAAGGATTTTTCAGCACATTCATTGCTATACATTAATAAGAATGTCCAAGAGTAGAGGCATGAATAAGGAAAGATGAAGAAAAGAACATCATACAAACACGCCCGTCCACCACCCTCCTCACCCTATCAGCGAAAGGCACAAAAAGAATGTACAACAGGTCATGCACTCGATGACTCTCTTTACGCGACACCTCTGTTGTGAGTAGTAGGGAATAAATTATAATAATATAGGCCCTTATCACTGCTAGAAATTACGCTGTCCCAGAATTACAAGGTTCTATCTGCTCAGTACCTAGTTTTAAGAAATTTGACGTTAAAAATTGTTGAGTTTCATAACACGTCAAGCTTTTTCAAATGAAATTCTTTGAATACCTTGATAACGATTCGAAATAATCTTACGATTTTGATAGAGCAGGCACAACATTTGGTTTCTGACCTCATGGACTTAGTAACTCAAAACGGCTAAAAATGTTGAAAGAACTTTGTATTTCTGAGGTAACGAGTAGTCGAGACAGCTTACCGATTTTAAATATCGATGCCTGGGGAGAAACGTCAATCCAGCACTTTGATACAGGTATTAGCCTAGGGCCTACATTGCTGCGTCAAGAGGATAATAATAATAATAATAATAATAGATAGCATTTGTATAGCGCATATCCCCGCTCAGCAGCAGGCTCTATGCGCTTTACGCTATATTATTACCCCAGCAGACCATAGAATACTCCGAAACATTCTCAGCTTCCCGGGAAGCATACCAGAGTACCAGCGGGCACCCTTGTCAACATTGGACATTTCGCAATAGAGCACCATCAAGCTACGACGAGTTTCTATTTAGCTTGTTTTTAGGCGCACTGGGAGAAGGGACCTGGGGGTTGGGGGGGGGGGGGAGGAGGCGTGCGACACGTTGACCTTTCAGTACTTCTGTGGTCCCTACAGCGGGAGTGAAAGAGAAAACTCAAGGACATCTGCAACAAGGAGAGCCAAAACAACCCCCCCCCCCCCAAACCCCCCAAAAAAAACGAAAAAGAAAAAAAACACATTTCAAACAGAAGTCTACTGTAGCGTTAAAAATACAAAAGGTCCCTTCTCTCAGTGCGCCTAAGAACAAGCTAAATAGAAACTCGTCGTAGCTTGATGGTGCTCTATTGCGAAATGTCCAATGTTGACAAGGGTGCCCGCTGGTACTCTGCTTGTCCCTAGCAAAGCACAATGAAAATAGGGCTCTGCGTCATAGAAGAGGCATGACGGGAAATATATATAATTTCTGTGTCGCTTTGTATTGTAACAAGAGAGAAATATATCCCTCACAACGTTATTTTGGTTTCATAAGTTATGGTTTTACGTTCATTTCTACACACCATAGAATATTTCAGCACACAGGGGCACCAAATTGACGTCGCAGTAACATTGTGGTCGTTTTTCCCGTTATAAAACCTGCTACAACTACGTGAACAGAAGGGTGACAAGGAAAAACCAGGACAATAAAGATGTTTTGAGGGCATTCGAGAAGAGAAATGAGTGGTGACCCATGATCACCAACGTCTGTTAAAAATCTAGAATTCCCCGAAACTGCTTCAACACGTTACAAATTCTTTTCGTTTGTCAGAGCTAACGAGAGTAGTGTCAATACGAGTGGGGGGGGTGTCTTGTTTTTGTGCGTGTTCTTTTTTAATTTAGTATCTCCAGTGGTTGGGCAGGGAATTTTCTGTTAGCAGGAGCGGTAAGGGGCCTTGTCTGCTTTCGTCACTAGCCTTCGGGTAATTCCCATGGCAAGGCGACGTACCCGAATAGATGTCTAGACCCTTCTATTTAAACGTGTCAGAAAATAAAGGGACACCTGACTGAAAGGAAACAAGAGCAGAAAAATGTAAAATGAAAAAAAAACCAAGACTTACCAAAGCACTCTGACCTCGCTTTGGTGTAACAAAGGATGAAACGTCGAATTTTGACAGTTTAAGAAAATAAATCTAACACTGCCTCAAAACAAGCTTCATCATTTAGTTTTAGATCCCCCCCCCCCCCCCCCCTTGAAATGAAGTACATGTGTAATAAACGCCATAGGTTTACTTCCTGTGCGATCACATAGGAGACGGGCTGCTTCGACCCTATCAGTCATTTTGGGGTTGGTTGGGGGTTTTTTTGGTAAGTGTTTTACGGCCCTCGGAAGCACATTAAACATTTTCAGTCGTTAGGAAGTTAAAAATTTTTCCCGGGTGGTGGCCGAAGCCATTGTGGACCACCAAGGAATCTTTTAACTTGCGCTACTTGCACACAGGACCGAGATTTTTCGCCCTTTTCCGAGAAGGCAAGGTGTAGATCTTACCATAAGATCAGGGGTGTGGCTGGAAACGAAAAGGAGCGGATAAGAAAAGGAATGTACTCAGTTCATGTGTTTTCTCGGCACGCACACAAGAAAAGCAGCTCAGATTTGGAAGTTGTGACCCAACCAGTTTCACCTTGGCCTTTCTCCGTAATCAATGGGCTTTTGTCCATTAACCATTTATACGAGATTGAGGCCATCTAGTGGGAAAGGGGTGTATGGTGGTATCCAATGGTGTATAAGGAACCCAGGTGTAACCTACAGGCAGATTCAAGGAATATAGATACATATAAGGATATGAGAGAAGGACATGTTAAATATAGATCTGAATGGCGAGTGATGATGAGGGGTGGTATTTATATATATTGAAAAACTGGAAAATATTCAATTAACGCTTTTCAAGTTTTATTAAGATTTTTTATTCATTTGATGAGGACACATTTTCATACCAATACCATGGATTGGTAGACAACAACAAATTTAATTAATTACCAGAATTACATTTTATGTGGGTTTTTTGCGTACATATCGCACCATCAATTACCATTGAGGGTTGTGAATAACAATTTGAAATTCTAAGCAAGCTGAACAAGGACGACATACAAATCGTCTAAAACATTCTGTAATTCCACAGAGTTACCTTTTGTACGTAGTCTTGTACAAGACTGATCAAGTACTGCAAGGCAAAGTAGAGACGAAGAAAGACACTGATGAACGTGAAATCCAGGGATCTACAACTTCATAAATGCACAAATGGTCTATAACTTTATAAAACAATAGATCTACATCAACAGCGGTCTCCACAATACGTCAACAGCGGTCTACAACAAATACAACAGTTGTCTACAACATCATAAAACAATACGTCAACAGTGGTCAACATAAAACCAGCCAACAAGGTCTACACAATACGTCAACAGAGACCGGGGAAGACGCGGGCCTGCTGTGGCAAGAAGTGGAGCACCAACGGACGAACAGAGTGACCGATGGGACGAGGTCTTGTGATGTCACCCGTGTGGACATGGCCTGGACGCCCTCCCTGGCGTGGCCGAACTTTGTGGAGACAATTCGCCCGACAACTATACACACCTGGCCATCCAGCTCACTCACAGCAGGGGCTCACAATCTTCCTGTACGAGAAATGTAGAAATGTGTCCGTGAAGGGTCGACGCAACATACAAGGGGTAGGCAAAAGTAGGTATACTAGTACAGGAACATTTACTGCTTTTAGTCAATTAGTGTATGTTGTCCAATGTAATAAAGCATAGTCAATCCCCATACTCAAACAGTCCTCTGTATGTATGCAGTGCAGGTAACAATGCGATACTGTATATCTACGTATATATTTTTTTAAAGACAAAATGGATTGATTGAACAAGCTTCCAAGTTAACAGTGCTATTGATACAAGTACATGTGAAGCGCATAAAGCACGTTATCGGACTTCCGACTCACGAGTAATTAAAAGACAGGAATGCAAATAATGTTCATAAATTTGCACTTTTAAGGACAAGCGGGCAACGCAGATTTCGGGGATTTCCAGAAATCTTGACCACCAAAAAGTGGGCATTGTTCTACCTATAGGAGAAGTTTGGTTTCATTGGTGTGTATATTTGGTTATAGAGAAACTGAACAAGGGTCCAAAAACTTCCTTTGATTTTCTCAAAACAGCGTTTTACGGGATAGCCCCTTGTGCTTAAAAGCAACCAAATATGGTAACAGTTTTCAGCGATATGAGGGGGGGGGGAGCTCAAATGAAAACGGAATTTCTAGAGAAAAAAAGCCTTTAGTGTGAACAGAGCACCACGTAGAATCCTGCACATGACAAAATAAGACCCCGATTTTCCGATTTTAAAAAATAGGGCTTTGCCCGAGCAGGATCCAGGGCCCTAGCCAAAGTCAAGACGCTCGAGAAAATATCCCGAGAACAAAAATAAACATCTACACCCTAAACAGTTATTGGAAAGCCCAAGAATAACCCCTAGATCCAGAGTAGAAACGAAGATTCTAAACAGTCACTGGAAAGGCCCAGGATTACGTCTAGATACAGAGAAGAAAAGAATTTTCTCAACAGTTATTGGAACGCCCCAGAGGTACCTCTAGATCTAGTTTTCAGCGTTGTTGGAGCGGCAGATGAGGATGCACAGACGGTCTTTAGGAATATGCTGCAGCAGTTGGACCAGAACCGACCCGCGTTGTTGGACCAAGTTCTCACACTTAGGCCTCAAGGGATCGGGGGCGAAGTGACACAACCTGTCTAGGCCGCTCTCAATCTGCGCCTGTTGATAAAAACAAATGTTAAATTTGATGAGTATGCAGTAGAAATTTTTCCGGCAAATAAAGGACGAGGCAAGATTTTTAAAGCTTTTGAGTTGAAGCCGTTTATCTTTTTTAAACACGTAATTAAAACAATTCCTCCGTGACAGTCTTGGTGTAAACATGAAAATTTAAATTAAAAGCGAATAAGGAAAAGTAGAAAAAAGAGGAAGAGTGGAAAATAGAGAAAACGGCCCATAAAGATCATAAAAGGCCAGAATAAGCAAAAATCTTCAAAGCATTTGAAACCAAAACATGGCCACAACTTATATTCACAGCAGAAACTGAAGCAGATAAGCGGTAAAACATGCTTTTAAGACATTTTCTCCAAAAGTCTTCCACCCTGCTCTAAAATCTTTTTAAACACTATTTTGCAGTAACGCATACATACGTTTTTGGACAATTGTTCAGGAAATACGATTAGGGATTACCCCAGTTTTCACCCCAAACACCATTTTTAGGAGCCTCACCACCCCTAACTGGATTTAAAATATTGAAACTTTCTTGTTCAGTCCGACTCCGTATCCAAAGGGCTTACCTGAGAGCTCTCTTGCAGCAGCTGCTCCAGACGTTGCACGACTCTCTCGCACAAGAAACACAAGCGTCCTCTCTCCGCCTCCTGGGCACTGAGTAAAAAAAAAGAAAGTCACACGGACATTCAAAGTTTATAGGACTAAAAGTAATGTGTTAGCCTATAAACATCTGAAATTCTCTTCTGACATCAATTTACAACTGGCTGTTTGATGAAAAGTTCAGTTTCGCCTTCTTTAACTCAATGGGGACGTGCATTCTGCTCATTCGACTAAGCTTGAACACTTGGAGCATTTTAAAAAATGCCCGGATAATTTCGTTATTCACACAGATTGTTCAATTCTGTCCTATAAGGGCAAACAGCAACAGGCAGGAAATATGAACACGCAGATTCATGTTTTCATTAGTGTATGATGGTTCGAAATGTACCTCATGCCTTTGGCGTGCTGCTGATCGGACCGATGTCTGTTACGTCCGCTTTTGATTGGTTGAGTAGATCTAGGTGTTTTTACGGCACTATCGACTCAACTTGCAACTGCCATCAAGTTTTAGTGCAACAACTCTATTATGTGAAAAGGACTGACAGACTTACAAAAAAATCTTTGTAAATATGTTATACGTCATTTACACGGGTATTTACAATATTAATTTCAGCGTTACGTTTGCAAAGCGGGAAGTTTCTTCGTTCGGGCACGAATTACGGTCGCTATCATGTCGAT
>NW_004797307.1:580470-582998 GCF_000002075.1 Aplysia californica
GATTTAAAATATTGAAACTTTCTTGTTCAGTCCGACTCCGTATCCAAAGGGCTTACCTGGGAGCTCTCTTGCAGCAGCTGCTCCAGACGTTGCACGACTCTCTCGCACACACAAGAAACACAAGCGTCCTCCTCTCTCCGCCTCCTCGGGCACTGAGGGGGGAAAAAAGTGTCACATGGACATTCAAAGTTTATAGGACTAAAAGTAATGTGTTAGCCTATAAACATCTGAAATTCTCTTCTGACATCAATTTACAACAGGCTGTTTGATGAAAAGTTCAGGTTCGCCTTCTTTAACTCAATGAGGACGTGCATTCTGCTCATTCGACTATGCTTGAACACTTGGAGCATTTTAAAAAAATGCCCGGATAATTTCGTTATTCACACAGATTGTTCAATTCTGTCCTATAAGGGCAAACAGCAACAGGCAAGAAATAAGAGAACACAGATTCATGTTTTCATTCGTGTGTGATGGTTCGAGATGTACCTCATGCCTTTGGCGTGCTGCTGATCGGACAGATGTCCGTTAAGTCCGCTTTTGATTGATTGAGTAGATAGGTGTTTTACGGCACTATCGACTCAATTTGGTCTTGCAAGTGTCATCAAGTTTTATTGCAACAAATCTATTATGTGAAAAGGACGGACAGACATACAAAAAAAGCTTTGTAAATAGGTTATACGACATTTACAATATTAATTTCAGCGTTACGTTTGCAAAGCGGGAAGTTTCTTCGTTCGGGCACGACTTACGGTCGCTATCATGTCGATGTGCTCTTTCTCAGATACCCCCCCCCCCCCAAGAACAATTGCTCGTATAAAGTCTACTTACCTTGAGCACCAATGACCACGAGGGACATGGCAAGCAGGACGACACTCATGCAAGTTTTCATTTTGTCAGTATGGTATGCTGAAAAGAAAAGGGGATTAAAAAAAGAATGAACGAACAACCGGATGAATATACCCACCATGTGCATGAAAGAAAAGGGACATTACTTGTGACGTGACACACTGGTGCACGTTACCATATTGTCAGTGCAAGAAAAAAGAACGAATTGAAGCTTTTCTGAGCAGGGGTTTTATTTATGATAACTAGGAAACCAAAACAGGTTTTGTTCCACTTTTTTGCATGCCATCTTTAAAAGTTCGTACATCATGAACATGACGATTTTAACATCCGATGAGGAAAAGTTCTAGTCTTTTGGCAGCTACCGTAAATGCTAGCATGGTACCGACAGTAAAGTAACGAAAACAGCAAGCAGTATAGACGACAGAATAACAGATGCTACATCGCCGTAGATAGCTAGCATGGTACAGAGAATAAAGTAACGGAAACAGCAAGCAGAAATGGGATGACCACAAGACGCCACATCGCCACAGATAGCAGCGCCGTTCCTTCCTGTAAAGTGCTGCGCTTTTGTTCAATCGTAGACCACAAGGCTAGTATAAGAAATAAAAGGAGCAAAGTGGAAAGTAAACGAGGTAGATTTAGATCTACTCACCTACAACTTGTAAACGTTTTATGCAATGAAAATTCTGAAATTATGCAAACTGAGCCCAAAAATGTGAAATTATGCGATTCTGTTAATTTTAACACAGAATGATAAAGGAAAATAATCAGAAATTACGAAGGAAAAAAAAAGATCAAATTTAGCTAAATTATGCGCGGTGCATAAAACCACGGGGATAGTCCAATTGTAGACCACAATGCTAGTATAAAAAATAAAAGGAGCAAAGTGGAAAGTAAACTAGGTACCCACCTACAAAATGTCCAAAGGCTGAGGTTCTGTCTACGTTCTAGTGTCTACTGAGTCTGTGAGACGGGGTTATATACCTGACCGTCGTCCTTCCTCCAACCCATGGTCTCTTCACACGAGGGCGAAAATCACGCAAAAATAAACACCAAGGAAACTGACAATTTCTTTTCACGTGAACTCTGTACTTTACTGTCCTGGGTTGTTTGTGAATGTTTCCCCCATTCATGTGTTAGTCGTGAAACACAACTGGGAAAGTTAGAGACCACACACACACACACACACACACACACACACACTCTCTCTCTCTCTCTCTCTCTCTCTCTCTCTCTCTCTCTCTCTCTCTCTCTCTCTCTCTCTCTCTCTATCTCTCTCTTTTTCTTTTTCTCTCTCAATCTCTCTCTCCCACTCTCTCTACGTTCACTCACAACCCTCTCTCGATCCCTCGTCTCTCTTTCTCTCTCTCTCTCTCTCTCTCTCTCTCTCTCTCTCTCTCTCTCTCTTTCACTCTTACTATCTCTCGCTCTCTCTCTCTCTCTCTCTCTCTCTCTCTCTCTCTCTCTCTCTCTCTTTCTTTTCTTTTTTCTCTCGCTCTCTACATCGTTTTCTGTCTTTTTCCTCCTCTTCCTCTCCATTACACAAAAACACACAAATGCAAACACACACACAAACACACACACTCACAAACACACAAAGATACGAACACAGACAGACACATGTATTATACACGCGCATACGCTCTCTCTCTCTTTCTCTCTCTCTCTCTCTCTCTCTCTCT
>NW_004797307.1:583098-590598 GCF_000002075.1 Aplysia californica
GATTTTGAGCCGAATTTTGATTTTGGGGGTGTAGCCGCCCCCCTTAATTAACAATGAACGCCTCGCCATGTGACTAAAGGGAAGTAATCGCCGCAATAAGTCTAATTTAAGTGAAAAGTTGGTTATTTCCCTTGTTAGAAGATCATGGTAAAAGGTTGGGATTGTATTTCTTGAGCATGCTCAATTTTTCAATCAATCAAAAGTTGTTGTTTTCATGTCTTCAGAAGTTTTATGTTAGACAGGTGTCCCTGGTTTTAGTAATGTGCCAGCATCAGAGGTCCAGATGTCCTTTTTTTAAAATACTTTTTTCTTTCCTCTATAGATTCAGTCTAGATCTACACCTGAAAGTTACAGAGATTACATTTTATGTGGTTTTTTTGTTACTGATGTGTATGGTTTTCTTTCCAAATACACAACTAATTACTGATACTGATATGTTCTGTTTTCAATTTTTCTGTACATAAAACATGAAAATCATGAAAATTCGTGTTGAAAAAGTGCAAAACATGCTGCGAATGGTGTTACGGTAACTTGCATAATTTTTGCGTAATTTTGCTTTTTTTTGTGTGCATAATTTGGCAATTTAAATTTGCATAATTCTATGGAGACAGATATTGCCACCATAGTGAGCAGTGTTCCAGACCATACGTCCGTTTATGACGTGCACCACAAATTTTGCTTAAATGACCAAAATTGTGTCGATAGTGCCGTAAAACATCTACTCAATCAATCAATCAATCAATCAAATCAAAATCCACAAATTCTAACTGAGGAATGTCCATGGTGCAGCACACTAATCGATGAAAAAGCAAATATGGCTAAAAATCCACGAAGATTTCCGGGCCGCACGCGGTGGTTTTGCACCATTAGGAAGCTTTGCAATACGCATTGGTAACCGATTCAGACTTTCAAAGCAAAAAAATTTTACAACATTATTTGCGATCTTTTATTTCCGATTTTAACAAAACTAGGGCTGTTTGTCAAGGTGGTAGGGAAGAGGGTGAGAGAGAAGGCATCAGAGAGAGAGAGAGAGAGAGAGAGAGAGAGAGAGAGAGAGAGAGAGAGAGAGAGAGAGAAGGGAAGGGGGAAAAGGTGAGAGGTGAGTGAGGGTGCATAGTCTGCCAAAAGACTGCATTATGTATTCTTTAAAATTTCCATAAAGGGGATTGACAACTGTCAATTTTTACGGAAAGTTTGATACCTCCTTTATCGACATATTGCCCATTTTGAGACGGCGATACAGCCCCGCTCCAACATTACTGTGTGAGCATATGGTCGCTTTTGAGCACAAGGGGGCTATCCCGAAAAATGCTCTTTTGAGAAAATCGAAGGTAAAGTTTTTGCCCCTTATTCAGTTTTTATAAAAGACAAGGAGAGTTTTCTCTATAATAACCAAACATATTATACACGCCAATGAAACCAAACTTCTCCTATAGGTAGGGCAATGCCCACTTTTGGTGTTGGTCAAGATTTCTGGAAACCCCCGAAATCTGGGTTAGCCCGCTTGTCCTTAAAAGCCACCATATCATACTTTGAACGTTTTTTCCTGAAGGCTATCAGATAATAGATGTCACACGTGAGTCTCGAAAAGTACTCACTCGGCTATTGGGCCGTGTTTTGTGGGCATAATAATGTGTAAAGTGCCCGATACACGCTCAAATTTGTTTGATGGTTTGATCAAATATGTTTGACACACATTTTTTAAATAGGTTTTGATCGTGTAGGGGGGTGTTTGATGGTCAAAATAATGTCATGTCAAATATTTGACGGATCTGTTTTCCTGTTTTCAGTTGGTAATTTTTTGTCTAACCGTCAAACCATTTGATGGTGTTTCGGTTTCATCAATTTTATATTTGCAAACATTATTTTTTCAGCTGCTGCCGGATAGAAAAGATCTACTTCTTACATCATCATGGCGCCATCAAAGGATGAAAAATATTTTTCGGGAGCTGATTGAAGTGTACCAGTTTACCTGAACTACGGAAAGTTAAAAGTAAAGAATATTTTGAGCGAGATAAAAGAGAAGCTGCCTATGACGCTCTGCTGTTGAAATACAGGCAGTGGTATGCGCAGATGCCACAAAGGAAGAAATGAAAAAGAAAATTAACTTAATGGGGCTCTCGTGGCCTGGAGGTTAAGGTGTGCGCCTCTCATTCAAAGGTCCTGGATTCGAATCCGGGTAGTAACCGAAATATTTTCTTCTCTAAAATCGTCTCCTTTCACCTCCTTTCCTGCTCTCTAGCAATGTTCTGCCGTCTGTTTTCGTTTCCACTTTCGGCCACCAACCCCTTACCTCATTTGACCCCTCCTCTGGGCTCCTGACTCTTTCTGCAGCCTTTCTACTGCTACTCCTTGGCTCCTCCTTACTGCTGTCTTTCAGCCACACCCCTGATCACCTAGTAGGAGAGATCTTCACCTAGCCTTCTCGGACGAGGGTGAAAAATCTCGGAGGGCTCGTGTGCAAGTTGCGAACGTTAAAGATCCCTTGGTGGTCTAAAATCGATAAGTGTAGGTTTCGGCCGCCACCCGGGCAAAATTCAAAAATTCCTACGCTTATATGACCTTATGCAGTTGCGAGCGCCGTAAAACACTTATCCAAAAAAAAACCCAACGAGGACGAATTTTTTAAGGGAGTTGAAGACATTGTTGGCCCGTCCATTACAAACTCTTGGCACAAACTAATGTTTGACAAAAATATTTGAGCGTGTAGGGCGAACGTCAAACTGTCGAAAAAATTTGATCATAAATTTCGTTTGACAAACAAATTTGATCGTGTATGAGGCACTTAAGTGTGGGGTTGATGAAAAAAAAAGTCTTTTTTTTTAAATTTAGATGTAAATCCCCTATTATTTTATGCCTATGTTATGTTGCCCCCCCTAAAAAATGTAAAAATCAATACTTTTTAAAAAAATTAAAAAGTAAGTGTCAGTACCTTATTTTACAGCGGCGTTTATTCAATGGCTGTTCCTTTCCGTTGATTATCCAACGCGTATAACCTTTTTTACTTTCGTCTGTCCGCAGTTAAAATAGGATAAAAACAAATTGATCTGTTTAATTTTCTCAAGTCTTTGCGTGTGATCGAAGATAAAAGTTGAATGACCTTACAAAATCTAAAAGCCCATTATGGCGGTCATTACAAACTGAGATTCCAACACATTTTCTTTGATGATAGTAATGATAGCCAAAAGTGGTAAAAATAATAGGGGATTTAAAGCATTTCGCTCCCCGGGTGAATCCGACTAAATCTGATGTGCTGATTATGAACATGCGATAATTGTTAGTCCTTGGTCAATATTTTTTTTTTAATGGAATTAAATTTAAGTCACCTGGGGATTTTTTTTTTAACTTCGCCATCTTGGCCCCCGGCAAATTATTTTAATGCACCCCACTTAATTTAGCGAAATTTGATCCTTTTTTGCAAAATTTCTGATTATTTTTCCTCTATCATTCTGTGTTAAAATTAACAGAATCGCATAATTTCAGGGGGCTCTCGTGGCCTAGGGGTTAAGGTGTTGGCCTCTCATTCAAAGGTCCCGGGTTCGAATCCGGGTAGCGACCGAAATATTTTCTTCTCTAAATTTGTCTACTTTCACCTCATTTCCTGCTCTCTAGAAATGTTCTGTCGTCTGCTTTCGTCTCCTCTTTCTGCCCCCACCACCTCACCTCCTTTGCCCCTTCCTCTTGGCTCCTGATTTTTTCTGCAGCCTTTCTACTGCTACTCCTTGGCTTCTTCTCACTGCTGTCTTTCAGCCACACCCCTGATCTTCTGGTAGGAAAGATCTACACCTAGCCTTCTCGGACAATGGCGAAAATTTTCGGAGGGCCCGTGTGCAAGTTGCCCACGTTAAAGATCCCTCGGTGGTCTAAAATCGATAAGAGTAGGCTTCGGCCGCCACCCGGGCAAAATTCAAAATTTCCTACCAACTGAAAATATTAGGTGCGTCCCGTGCGCTCATATGACCTTATGCAGTTGCGAGCGCCGTAAAACACTTCACAAAAACAAAAAAACAAAAGCATAATTTCACATTCTTGGGCTCAGTTTGAAAAATTTCAAAATTTTAAATTTTTTTTGTTTTGTTTTGTTGTTGTTGTTGTTGTTTTTTTTTTGTTTTTTTTTGGGGGGGGCATAAAACCGCGGGGACAAATATTTGGCGTTGCCAGTAATCAGCCAAATCACTTACATTACAGTACAGACTGGCGAATGCCCGTGGAGCTTTCATTGAGTGAGGACTCATGCTCAAGTCAAAGTGACAGTCCGAGGGATAGATCTATAACTCATTAATTCATTTAGAGAGATTGATAAACAAGTTCCCTTGACGTTGGGCAGTCGGTGCTACACCAGAGGAGTTGCCTATTTCGTATATACTCGTATATGTAAGGCTTGCAGACAAAATGAGTCACTTTTCACAATCCACAAAATTAAAGGGAGATATTGGCCAAAAATCGACACTAGGGTCAAATGTGTAGGCTTTCTATTAATGCAATATTCATAAGTATTAAATGATTTGTTATTTCATACTTACAAATCGTAAAAATGTAACCTAGATCTATAAGCATGAGATATCTAGATCTATTTCCATGGGTCTCAAATCCGAGAAGTAACTCATTTTGTCAGCACGCCTCGCATGGTGCTGGTCTTTCAGCCTCTTCGTGTTTATAAATTTGCTACAAAATTTGCAACGTGGCATGTAATTGGGTCCTACATGTCGATGTTATTCACAAACTGGTTACATGCAATTTTTAAAAAAATTGCTAAATAACTAGTCAATAGCATGTACGCCCCCCCCCCCCCCCCCAAAAAAAAAAGTGTCAAAAAAATCAAGAAATATTAATTTGTTTCAGTATTATTTATAGAGACGTTCCAAAACAAACGCTTGCAACTGGGTCAAAAGTTTCATGGCCAAACCAGCAAAGCGCATTGCTCGTTCGGTAATGTTAGGCTGTCCCCGTGGTTTTATACACCCCGCATGATTTAGCAAAATTTGATTTCTTGCATAATTTCAGATTATTTTCCTTAATAATTCTTTGTTAAAATTAACAGAATCGCATAATTTCACATTTTTGGGCTCAGTTTGTATAATTTCCGGATTTTTCCATTAAGGAATCGTTTTAAAAGGGTTATCATTGCATCTCTTTTAATAAGCTAAAGTAGGCCTATAGTTTGAAACAAGTATACACGTTGTACAGTGTACATACGTTCAGACAAACAGACGGATAGACAGACAGACAGACAGACAGACAGACAGACAGACAGACAGACAGACAGACAGAAAGTTCTTACCATTGCATCCAACTTCGTTGGCTACTTTCTTCTATTCGGCCCTGTTGCACTAGTTTTGATCTGCTTTGTCATTAAAACATCTTCTTTTTTCAACTGCGTGTATTAATGCCTCCGACTCCATTGTAGTCAAAAGGCAACAATTCACTACGACTACACCCTATACGTACTACACAATCACGCCACAACAGTTCAGCCGCACAACAGACGCTCGAAATTTTATTTCAGCAGCAAGTGCACACGCTGAACTTTTTCTGCTCCGTCCAGCGCTGCGTCTGCTCCACGCCCACTGTAGCGCCGTGCATTCAATCCTTCGTTAGTAAAATTGGGCGAAGCAACTTTTTCGGAGAAAGACGTCGCAACCGAAAAAGAAGCGTCGGAGAAGCGTGCACTGTGTTTGGGGCCTAAGAAGGAGTTTTGCAGTAGCAGAAGAAAGGCAGCAGAAATAACCAGGAGCTTAGAGGAGAGGTCAAAGGGGGTGACGGGGTGGGGGCAGAAAAGTGGTCAGTGGAGACCAAAGCAGGCGACAGAGAGGGGGCTCAAGCGGCTAAGTAAGTGTGAGTTTAGACTCAAGTAATGTCAAGCAAGTGTCGGTGACACAGGGATCAGATGGGTGGTCACTGGGGTGTGTCCTTGAGCAAGACACGTCAACCCTAGCTAAAAAATCCAGAGCCTTGCGCAGTAGCGAAAGCCAGTGGCATGGTTGTAAAATGTTCTGTATTTGAGTAATATTGTGTATTCATGTATGTATTTATTCATGTATTTATGTACGTACGTATTTATTATTATGTGTTTATGTATGTATATGTTTGTTTGCCATTGTAAACCAAAGTGCCCTTCTGGGACAAATAAAAGTGTAATTTCTTTTTTTATTTTTTTTTATTAGAGGAGAGCAAGAAAGAATGTGAAAGGAGAATATTTCAGAGAACAATATTTTCTATTGCTCTCCGGATTCGAACCCAAGACCTATTGAATGAGAGGCAGACGAGAGTCTCCCAATCTGTCAGGATCAACCCGATCTGGGTGGGAGGCCCGCCTCCTTAATGATCAAAGTGTATTGGTAGGAGAGTAAAACACCTGCATTAAAGAGAGAGGCGGGGGGGGGGGGGATAATATAATAATAATAATAATAATAATAATGATAATAATAATAATAATAATAATAATAATAATAATAATAATAATAATAATAAAATTAATAATAATAATAATAATAATAATAATAATAATAATAATAAAATTAATAATAATAATAATAATAATAATAATAATAATAATAATAATAATAATAATAATAATAATAATAATAATAATAATAATAATAATAATAATAATAATAATAATAATAATAATGATTTTAAAAAATTAATAATAATCAATGCCTTTCACCCCTGGCAGGGTATAAGCCACATACAAGCTCCTTTCATTTATCTGTCTTGGGCCTTCCTTCCTAGCATGTTCCAAGTGAGCTTCATCTCTCTCATGTCCCTTTTCACACATCTCCTCCATGTTTCCCGTGGTCTACCCTGCCTCGTGCTCCCAGTGGATTCCACTGCAGCGACTGTCTTGTGGTGTTTCCGCTGGGCTTTCTGAAAGTCTGTCACTTCCATCGTTGCTTTCTTAGTCCTATTTCTACTTTTATATCCGTTTGTCCTGTCCTTTCCAACAGCTCTTCATTTCTTATTCTATCCTGCAACGTAATTCTTAGGATATTCCTCATACATCTGTTGAAGAAAGTCTGGACTTTATTCAGCACTGTCTTTGTTGTATTCCAAGTTTCGCAGCCGTAGAGGAGCACAGACTTGATATGGGAATTACTGATCCAAATTTACCATCTATGACACTTCCAAGGTAGGTAAAGGAGTCCATTTCTTCCAGGGGAGTGCCACTGTCACAGCAGGGCTTGAAACTTTTCTTAGCTTCACCACATTCGACTTACCCGGGTGTATACGTAGGCCAACACTCCTTGATAGGCTGTAGAGTTCCTTGGTCTTTTCTTGCATCTGAGCGTATGTGTGAGAGAGCAGTGAAAGGTCATTGTCGAAGTCCAAGTCGACCAGCTGCTGCCAAGGGATCCACTGTATTCCATTGTGCTTGCCTCTCGTGACTTCTTTCATGACCCAGTCAATTGCCAGTATGAAGAGAAAAGGTGAGAGCAAGCATCTTTTCCGCACTCCTGTCTGTACCCGAAATGATTCTGAGAGTTGTCCTTTCTGAAATAC
>NW_004797307.1:595980-597338 GCF_000002075.1 Aplysia californica
TGAATTAATTTTTAACAAATAAAGTGGAGATGTCAAGGGGGGGGGGGCGCTTATTCGATACCTTAGAGTATAATCAAAGAGATAATGATGCTGTGTAGGAAGACTACCCGTCTTTAAGACGGTGACTTTTCTCCTCCTCATTGGGTGTCTGTCCTAGACATTTTCGACTCTGCTCATATTTCCATGCATGGCTGGGCAACTGACATCAGATTAAGTGAACAGTGACATTTAGGTCGACCGGAGAGGGGGGGGGGAAGGGGCAGGGGTTCTCGTGTTTTGCCTTTATTGGCACGATTCGAAGAGAAGTGTTTTTTTTCGGTCTTCCCTGCACTTTCTCAAAGTTTCCGCCTGAGAGGAGAAGATAAGGTTGGGGGGGGGGTTTAAGTGTAACTCTCCTTTCAACACGGAGTGGTTCTATTAGAGATCGTGATTACGTTTTTAAAAAAAAATTACTGGCTTCTGTCATAGAACGGGGTCAGGAAAATACCGTGAGAAGAATGTGTCACGACAGGGTGGACCCAGGTGCTCGTCCTTTTTTAGGAATATGGAATTATTGACATCAAATTGAAGCTTGCTTATTTGTTGTTGTTGTTGTTGTTGTTGTTGTTGTTGTTGTTGTTGTTGTTGTTGTTGTTGTTTTCAAGTCCCTTTAGCTGCGAGCATTTCGCTCTTGGCAGCGCAATGCCTCCCTCAAGTAACTACATGTCCTTGTCATCTAGTCAACGCCAGAGAACTGCTCATTATGTAAAACTTGTTCATATTTCTAAAATAGATCTAGTGAAATTTGCAACAGAATGATGCGTGTATGTGGGGGGAGGGGGAGGGGGGTCGTCTGGCGTCAGAGGAAAATTAGCGAGAAAACGAACGCCAAAGTCAGGTAACTTAATATTCCAAAGCTTGAGAGTCCTTTGAAACAGCATATTTACATTTGGGGTGTCTTTGATCAACGTTTTTCAGTAAAATCCACAGAGAAATATGTTTTAAATGGACATAAAAGGTGTTGAGCCCCCTCTAAAAAAAGATTTTTTTAAAATTATAAAATTACTGTCAGAAAAAAGTATGTTTCTTCGATTTCATTATATTATTGACGCAATGTTGTTTGTGAACAGGGGTTACAACTTCATGCCCAAAGACGCACCCACCACCTCCTCTGGCGTACTGTTTAGACTCTTCGTGCGGGGAAGTCAAATTTTATGGGATATTTCCGCCTATCTTCTGGAATGTTGAATTCCACCGGTCATCTCCGATCTCACTCAAGTGGAGCTGGCGCAGACAGAATGGGCTGAAGGAGCCCGCGTCCTGAGTGATCTTAGTTGTGTCAGTCGGGATGGTAACATTTACGCACGCCCTCCCCCCCC
>NW_004797307.1:597954-600474 GCF_000002075.1 Aplysia californica
CAGCTAAAAACTGATTTCATTTTCGAAATCAGCGTATCAAAATAAGGAAAGTGGCTCACTTGGAACGTGATTTGATGCCATAATGTTGTAAAACTTGAGCAAACTTTGTTTTTCAATTGTCTATTTTCAATCTAAAGTGATGTATCAAGGTCACCCAGTGCGTTGTAAGTGCATCAGACGTCAAAGCTGCTAGGATTACACAGTGCACACTAGATTTCTACTATCTACTACTGTACAGTAGTACAGTAGTACAGTAGTACAGTGTACTGTATGGTGACTTGGTCGAAAGACACTGTTGTTCTCTTTATTGAGATGTAGAGGCCTACAGATCCCTCGAATGTCTGCGGACGATGAAGTCCAGAGACTACAATAACACATTATTAAGAGAGAGCGTAGGGAGAGCTTGTGTCATTAGAATTTTGCAACTAACAACTTCGTGGGCCTCTTTTTTAATTTTGTTCAGCAACAACTCACAGAATGCAGGCAAATTGTTGCTTAGAGTACTACGAGTAAGAGTCATCTGGCGCAAGAAGAAGGAATCTCCCCCAATTTAAAGGGAATTGGACACTATAAATTGGAATGTGTAAACAGAAAAAGGAGTTTGATAAATCTGACAGTTTTACTATACGAAGAATGTAATGCGATTTATCGCTGAGAGTAACCTGGGCTTTACAAATTAACACTTTTCACGGCAACCTATTTATATCCTTTTGACCGACAGCATGGTGCAACACACCCGCACGTGTATTATACAGTGGGTTCCAAAAGAAACTTGATAATGTAATCACCCAATAATCGGGTTAAAGCCTTGCACTACCCACTCATACAGCATATCAATTTAAAGCTAAATAAATTCTGCATCATCTGACACAATAATATTTCATCTATGTTAAGAGATGCTCGAGATAATAATATGGTAACTCAAAATTGATCTTAAACAATCAGGCTTGGCAAAATTGTGTGAAATCACAGAAACGTTGTCTTCGCGCGTGTATTGGGGACCATCAATATTGATAGAATGGACATACATTGCATATCCAAGAATGGATTTGTTTCTCTGCAATAAACAATATTTAATGTCGATAGTTTCAATTTCAAACAAAACAGAAAACAAAGCAATCACAAATACCAGAAAAACTTGGACCATTAAATGTGCTCATTGTTATTTTGCGTAGGAGCCATTGGTTTTGTGTAGTGCACAAACCCATAGGGCATCGGCTCTGCCAAATTTTGGACAATTATCAGTCATTTCATCCCAGATGTCACAGACGGTTGCAAACGAAGGGCCTGAATTTGGGAGCAACGTCAGTTTTCTTCAGCTGCTGTTTCATGGGATTTCACATACCTGTAGGATTTATATCGGGCTATTTACTGGTGACCACTCCAACGTTGATATGATATATATAGTTTTCCAAGAATAGTCTCGTGAATAATATTGGCCCAATGAGAAAGTGATTTGCCATGAATGGAGATGTTTACTTGAATGACACCATGAGGGAAATAAGGGTAAGACATGACATTCCAACACTTGCGCGATGTAGTCAACTAAAGTAAGCCATCCGATGATTCGCATGTGGACAATTTTGTTCATTCCGTCCCAGTCCACCCCAAAAAGGCAGTTTCATGGCCTCTGCTTTCACTTACAGATGATTAGTCCAAAATCTAACTTACACAGCCATGTGCTAAAAGGTTTGTGCTCTACGAGAATACCAATAGCTTCTAAACAAACAAAAAATCATACTAATGAGCACATGCAATGTTAAGTCTAAGTTCAGCATGGTATTTGTAAGTAATCTGTTTTCTAACTTGATTGAAAATGTAGGCCTACTTCAGAAGATGCTGTTCATTGCAGAGACAAAGATATTTTCTTTTCATTTGATATTCAATACATATTATCCATTCCGCCAACGTTGATGAACCTCAATACACGCGCGAACACACTTTTACGTTTCTTTGATTTCGCCCAATTTTGCCATGCCTGAATTTTTAAGGTCAATTTTAAGTGACCATATCTCGAGCATCTCTGAACATAAGTGAAATATTATTATGTCAGATGATGCAGGATTTATTTAGCTTTAAATTGACATGCTGCATGAATGGGTAGTGCAAGGCTTTAACACGATAATTGGGTGATTACATTTTCAAGTTTCTTTTGGACGCCACTGTACAGTAAAACATGTACTCACCTTACATCTGGTGACTAGGTGTAAAAAATCCAACTCTTCTTTGTTAGTTGAGCTCTTATTTACTCAAAACGCTGCATAACGCTCAGCCTTTCCCCATGGCACATACTCCAAGCAAAAACATTGTGCCCCCCCCCCCCCCATCCAAAAAATAAATAAATAAATAAATAAGATCGTACATTTACTCATCATGTTCTGTCACCAACAAAAGATGTTTTTCTCCTATGCTCATTGAGAAAACTATAGTTACTGCCATATGTAGTTGATTCCACAAAGAAGGACGCACTGTTTGGTTTAAATTCTGGGTCACTGTTACACTGTTAAAAGTAAACACAAT
>NW_004797307.1:600574-603056 GCF_000002075.1 Aplysia californica
CTTCTTCTCCTTCTCCTCCTCCTCCTTCTCCTTCTTCTTCTTCTCCTCCTTCTCCTTCTCCTTTTTCTTCTCCTTCTCCTTCTCCTTCTCCTTCTCCTTCTTCTTCTTCTTCTTCTTCTTCTTCTTCTTCTTCTTCTTCTTCTTCTTCTTCTTCTTCTTCTTCTTCTTCTTCTTCTTCTTCTTCTTCTTCTTCTTCTTCTTCTTCTTCTTCTTCTTCTTCTCCTTCTCCTTCTCCTTCTCCTTCTCCTTCTCCTTCTCCTTCTCCTTCTCCTTCTTCTCCCTCCTCTAGACCTTAGGGGAAGTCGACTGCTGGTTCTTCAACCTGCAGTACAATTGATTTTTACATATGTGGCCGCTTTTCATACTTCGTAGGGCCCCTTTCTTTCAGGCAGCCACGTTTAGATTTCAAAGGTACTCTTTATGCCTTTATACTGACTAGAGTATTGTCATGTTTTGATATGAATTAATTTTGAATTTTGCCTTGGTGGCGGCCGAAGCCTACTCTTATCGATTTTAGAACCACCAAGAGAACTTAAAGTGCGCAGCTTGCACATGGGACCTCCGAGATATTTTGGCCTTTTGAGAAAGCCAAATGTTCGGTCACTGCTACCCCAAGATCAGGGATGTGTGACTGAAGGACAGTAGTAAGAAGGAGCAATGAGAAGCAGTACGTTCTGTTGTCTGCTTTCATCTCCACCTTCTCGCTCTAACCCGGCAACCCCGGCCAGTGGGCTCCTCTCTCCTTTGCTCCTGACTATTTCTACATGTCTAGAGAAAAGGAAAGGAGGTGAAAAGAGAACATTTTAGAGAAAAAAAATTAACGTTTCCGTCGCTGTCAGGTTTCGAACCTGGAACCTATTGAATGTAAAGCGAACACGTACCTCTAGACCACGAGAGCCCCGTATATTTGGTTCTGATTGTTCTGTTTTCCAATGATCTTCCAGGGATCTTTTTCAAACCGATACACAATACTCACATGTACATGATATTGTATTTCTATTTTCTATGAAAAGATCCCTAGTAGAAATTCGTGTGCTGGTGTGTTTTTATTTGTTTGGTTGTTTTTTTGTTTCCGTTTCTGTTTTCTTTTTTACTCTCTCCATTTCTACACTACTGATACACACACGTACATGACCGTATGCTTCATAAAACGACTCCCACCATAAATCCGTGTGCGTGTTGGTTATTTGTTTGTTAGTTTGGTGTTTTTGTTTTCACCTTATTTTTGCTTTAATGATACACACACGTACATCTACGCTTCATACATTAATGACTCCCATTAAATTTCGTGAGCCTGTTTGTTTATTTGCTTGTTAGCTTGGTGTTTTTGTTTTCATTGTATTTGTACTTTATTGATACACACACGTACTTGTATGTTTAATAAAATAATAAAATAACACCAATTATAAATGTATGTGATTCTCTCTCTCTCTCTCTCTCTCTCTCTCTCTCTCTCTCTCTCTCTCTCTCTGTGTGTGTGTGTGTGTGTGTGTGTGTGTGTGTGTGTACGTGTGTGTGTGATTGTATGTATGTTTGTATACGTATGTGTATGTGTGTGTGTGTGTTAGTGAGAGAGAGAAGAGGGTATAACGTATGTGTGTGTGTGTGCTTGTGTGTGTGTGTGTGTGTGTGTGTGTGAGTGTGCGTGTGTGTGTGTGATCATGTGAATAAGAGTAGGATCGGGTAGGAGTATGCTAAACCAATCATGGAGAAACAATATCAAATCGGAAAACAACGAAAAAACGGAGAATTGCAATCGCAGCATCTAAACTGAAAATGATGACATCCACCTGAAGAGGACAATGCAAAGAGAGAGAAACAAAAGTTCAGACTCTAGGAACATTCTAGAGACTGTTTTCAAACTTGCTACTGAGCTGACAGCATTTTAAAAGAAATTTTTCTTTAAAATTCTCTCTGCGACAGCTCCTTATTGCTTTTACGCTGTGATCAACTTCTCTCTTTCTTGTTCCTCCTTATGAACAGATTGGCGGGAGATTTGACTGAGCTCTAGTAAAGCTTTCTGAAAATCGAAACGAAATGTAACATGTTTGGTCTAATTGTATTCGATACTGTAGGCGATTACACCAAGTTCAACTGTAACAAAGAAATAAAGTAAAATACTAGTCGCTGTTCCCCGGTCGCTGTTCCCCGGTAAAATGACGTCAGCAGTCGCTGTTCCCCGGCGCAGCCGTACGCCTCATACAACACACGACATCCATCCCCCCCCCCACCCCACCCCGCAACCACACACACATGATGCGCTACAACCAACATCTATCTCACCCCCTCCCCCCAAACACACACATACACGTGCGCGCGTACACACACACACACACGTATATCAGGAATGAGGAATTGCTCAATCATAAGAATCAGAGCGCGGTCCCACACACACTCCTCTCCAGATATCAGTTCCTACACCCTGCTAAAATAATTTTACAAGTACTTAGGAAAAAACACACTGTCACATGTGATCACTAAG
>NW_004797307.1:603287-605476 GCF_000002075.1 Aplysia californica
ATATATATCCTTTATCACATCATATACAGGGTTTTTTTTAAAGTAGAGGCCTAAATATTTTCATAAAGTCTGTCACTCCTTCATCTAAATTTTCCTAGGACGAACTAGTAAAAGTTATCTCATAAAGATGTTAGTAAAGCTTTTCACTTTCATAACGTTATCCCTTATAGCCTACGAACTGAGCTATGTATAATATAATAAAATTAATATTATAAGAGCAACTAGTAGAAGTCATGTACCATGAACGCTGTGTGCTGAGACAATTTATTCGTCGAGGAATCATGATTATTGGTGTGATCATTGCAAGTCTCTGAACCAAGCAAAAAAGTCATAGTAACGTACACATAAAGTCTACTGTAAATGTAATATACATGTATTATACTACATAATACATAATATTATACACGGCTTATAAAATACAGATCTATCTATTATATTATATTGGGCAACTTGGATACACATGTGTTACTTTTCCCATAAAACTTCAACAGCCACAGAGTTGAAAGTTGGCAAGTACATCATCATCATTGCCTTTCTCACCCTGGATCAGGATATAGGCCACGAACAAACACTTTTCACGTTTCCCTGTACTGTGCAAGTCGCTTGATGTCACTCCACGTTTTCCCGCTTTTCTGTACATCCATTTCCGTGACTCTTCTCCAGGTTCCCCTTGATCTTTCAACCTGTGGGTTCCAATCTAACACTTTCCTTGTTATGCAACTGCTTGACTTCCTGAAGGTGTGTCCAATCTATCGCCAACGTCTTCTTCCCACCTCATCTCTGAAGTACAGAGTGATCAAAAATAAAACTGTACAACTGTTTTTCCCCTCCAGACTGAAGCTTTATGCTTCAAATTTATACACAACATTTGGAAGTCAAAAGGAATTTGTCTGATATTCATTTTAGATAAATCCACAGAATAGTTTTGTTCTATATAGCGGGTAAAAACAACAACCCATTTTCAGCGATGTCCCCATTTTTGTAGCTTGACGCACTAGTTCGCGTTAGGCCTACCACTAAAAATCCCAACGATAGCGCCATATTGCAAACTAGTCTGACAGGTCAACAGAAGTTTGCAGATAGTTTTTCTCAAGTTTCTTTTTGCCTGCTGAGATCATGGTTAAGAATAAGATTAGTAAAGAGCAGAGAGCTTTTTGTACTGAACATTTCCTAACCACCAACTCATTTCGAAAGTTTCGCACAAGGGACCGAAATAATGTTAAAATGCCCTTAAGAAAGGACTTCTTTGATGTCAAGGGTGGAAATAGTCCATCAGTTAGAACCTGTAGAGAATCAGAACTAAAAATCTCCACACAAAACGGCCACTTCAGGTCAAACACAACCGTTCGCACCCCGTTGAACGTCACCAGTGTACAGAATATTCAGCAGATGAGCCACATGAGACGTCTTTCTGAAGACGATATCTGCAGCAATGACTTTCCTACATATCAACGGTCCACATTTTCAAGGCAGATCTTCATCTATAACTGTACTATTTTTTTGTTCGCGAAGCTATCAGAGGGTGGCCATGTGTTCAGTATTCCTTGATCATCTTGGAAAGCGTGAACATTCTCTCTATGACATCTGATTCCTTGACAAAGCCCATATTCACCTTTCGGGTTATATCAACTCCACAAATGCTGTCTATTTGGGCAACTTCACCCCCCCCCCCCAATGGCCTCTAGAAACAGCGCCACACTGTAAGGTGTACAGTGAGCGTGACTTTGAGTAATCTAGTTGACTGGATCCTTGTGTATGGCCCCCACTGAACATTATGATCGACGCGTTAAAATGTGTCGAGTCCAAAGGAAATAATATAGACCATTGGTTCTCGTAATTCCAGAACAAAAAAAATGTTTAACTCTGCAGGAAAAAAGAAATATTTTAAAGCCTACTGGGACGGGAATATTAGGTTTTAAAATAAAAGGAAAGGAAAAAACCAACCAATCATTTCATGACTTTCCTTACAAGATCTTTTAAATTGGTGCATTTTGCAATTATAGATGGTTTTTACAAAAGCTATTTCCGTTTTCGAAAATAAGTTTCTTCTTTGTGAATTTTATCAAAACATTTCCTTTTGAATGAATTATATCTGTTCCAAACTACAACAATATAGTACAAATTTTGTGCGAGATATTTAGGAAAAAAGTTGTAGGTTTTTGGTGGGTTTTTTGTGTTTTCTTTGTGGG
>NW_004797307.1:606035-615755 GCF_000002075.1 Aplysia californica
TTGTTGTTGTTGTTGTTGTTGTTGTTGTTGTTGTTGTTGTTGTTGTTGTTGTTTTTGAGCACGCTAGAAGAGAAATGACGTTGCGACTCTCAGATCTGCCATTTAAAAAGAAAAAACTACAGACCAAACCAAGTCAAAGCAAACAAGAAAACAAACAAGCTTCAAATGTGTGCTGACAACAGAAAGCTTACTCTAAAGAGGAGACCTGGTTTTACATTTTTTTAAAGGACATGTTAGATCTACGTCTCATTTGAATGTGGGGGAAAAAAACATTCCTGTGTTCAAGCCCACACTTCTTCATTTCACGATGGTTCGCCGCAGCAGATTTGACCATAAAACGTGATCTTTACTTTTAAAGAAATAGAGAGAGAGAGGTTCCGTTTAAGTTTGGTTGCGGGTGGTTGGCGGGTGCTCTGGTGTGGTTTGCTCCGTCTTTCCTATAAAAAAATCTATCGTCTCTATCTCCCCTCCTTCTTTTTTGTGTTTGTTACTCTCTTGTAGCACCTCTAATCTTCTGCACATAGATGAACTTTTTGTTTTGCAAGTGCCGTAAAACTCTTACTAAAAGTAAACTAAGTTTGGTTTTGTACAGGATGCGACGTGGGAAAGTCGAATTACTGGAAATTGACAGGGAATCTACGGGGAATCCCCCTTTAAGCCGGATTCTGGGGAATCCCTCTTTAAGCCGGATTCTTAAGCCTAAGAAAGGGAGTGTTCAGAGATGAGTGAGCGTATCATTTTCCCTTTGACATCTTTGTTCTCTCTTGTTTAGAATAATTGGTCATGATAAATGTGTTTCGACACAACCGAAAGAAGAGAAGTAGGACCTCGCCTCCCATTACCTGCACATAACGTAAGACTCCGATATCGGTGTAACAGGACCAGAAAAGCGTCAACAAGTTGTTTTTCTTTTTTCCTCACCAAGGGAATGAAGTATACAGAAAACAAAACTTGAATTTTGAATTGGCAATATAAAGGGAATCTTCGGATTTTTTTTTCTGTGCAAGACGAGAAGACGAGACAGCTAACTGATAGACAAACTGCGTGAGACCTCCGTCTCTATTCCCAACACCCAATAAGTCCCAAAGCATATATGTAAAAAATGAACTGATCGTGATGACATGCATAAGCCTGGGTACAAAGCATAGAACTATACAGGGGGTTTCTGCCAATAAAGAACTAGCCAGGTAAAAACCAGTCCGCCTTAGACCCATTGGTGACTGCGTAACGGGGACTATTTTCTTTATGATTCGCATGTCTATGAACCTGTTCAAAAATCCGCCTAAGGACCCAGTTTGAAACAGAGCAGTAGATTTTTCTAAGTGTCCTGCTTTACTATACTTTGCCCGCGCAAAAAGGCTCTCTTCAAGGCCGGACTATTACATGAAATATAAAGCAGGATTTTTTTTTCTCACATTCTCCCTCTGTCTGTTCCGCGAGCAGCGCCGTCCTCTTCCAAGCGCATCGCCCCGGTCACCTTATACCTGGTACCCATCGCTGGTCGGGTCGGGTCAGGTCGGGATGATCGCCCGACTCGTCGCCTGAAAATAAACGCGTTTGTTTTTTAAGCGACGAGCCGGGCGCGATCGGTTTGTGCAACGACGGCCGCTTTGCGTCCTCGGTCTGGCAAGCAAACCGACCTGACCCGACCTGGTCCCTCTATGGGCACCCTGAATTAGCATCGGTTCCAACACAACATCGAATGATACCAAACGCCTCCCAAGGTCCAGCCTCCCGTCCATGTCGAGGAAAATGGAAACAAGGACAGTGGAGGGGATTTCTGGGTTGAGTGAACTACGCTGTGGCTTGTGTCACTGAGGCGCTACGCTAGCCGAGGAAGTCAACCTAGGTCACCTTGAAACGTTGCTGACCAACGGGGCTCTGGTGAAACTGTGACGGCCTTTTTTAAAAATAGTTTTAGTAGAGGTTTTACGGAGCTCGTAACTGCATAAGGTCATGTGAGCGCCACGTGGCAGCCTAACAAGACAGACGAGGGCTATTTATGGCTATATAAAAATTAAAAAGGAGACCAAAAAAAACGGACTGGCCAAAACGGTATCGACAACGGCATTGTTAAAGGACAGGGGATAAAAAGATTGACAAAAAATCAGAACATGGAACATTAGTGGATTGACAGACAAGGAACCCCAAATTGTTGAATTTATGTGAGAGAGAAAGATAGACTTGTGATTGTCAGATTGTCAGACATAAGAAAGAATGAATCAAAATGCGAAGAAACCCTCGAATATGATTTACTTATCTGGACTAGGACACAGACTTCATACTGACAAACTGAAGGGCAAGAAATACCTTGACGTATTCCTGGACAAAACCAAATCATGTCATTGACACCAATCACATCCACGGGCTAGAAAGAAGACACAGAAGAACACAGAGGAGAAGCGTAAGGCTATCAAAATGAATAACTTGGCTGACCCTACCATTCAGGCAGAAGTGAAGGAAATCACGAGAGAATAACTTTTTTTAAAAAGCTACCTTCAGAGGCCAGAAACATTGGAGAGTTTTAAAAACATCTTAAAAGAAACTCTAAGAAAGAAGTACGCGGTATAACAGAAGTACCGTAGGATACAAGATGCGTAAAGGAACAATGTGGTGATAGGACACCGCCAAAGAAGTCAAAATACTGAAGAAGGAACTCAATAAGGAATGGCTGAAGACAAAGGAGGAAAAAGACTAGACCTACATTGAATACAGGAAGACACAAAGAGAGACAAAGAGGGTCATCAAATCAACTAGGGAATGCTCTTGGAAAAACTATGGAGAACAACTGACTACCCTGTGTAAGAACGTACTTACCCTCTCCCTATACCGTCTGGCACATGTAGCGGAGAACAGTGGACGCCACGCTTGCCTGTCCCTGGCCACGTTCTCCAATTTCGGCACATCCAGGCCCACGGTGATTACCCCATCCCTTACTGTGCCTCTATAACATCCTGAATTAGTCTTCCTCGTTTGTTTGTTGTTGTTTTTTCAGTTGGCCTCCAATACCATGTCTGATAGGGCAATCTTGTCTTCGGCATTCTTAGAACATGTCCTAAATATCTCCATCTTCTCCTTTTCATGGCCGTGTAGATATTATCTTTAATCCAGCTCTTTTCAACACTTCATTATTTGTAATAAATTCATTCCATTTTATAAGTAAAATTCTTCGTATGCATTTTGTTTGGAAGCTTTTTAATTTTCGTTGAATGTTGGTTTGCTTTCCATAACTCTGAATCATACATCAATACGGCCAAAACATTGTTGTTATAATATTCAACAACCTATGGGAAATGTACGGGGATCAAGGACTGGTGATGGGTCTCATTTAAATATTGAGAAATGCCTAAGCGTCTCAAACAGCTTGTCCCAATCCAGCCAACCGTACCTGCCCGTGGTGGTACCTGTCCTCACTGACACGGCTCTGGCGAATGGCGAGTTGTTGGCGCCAACAAACCAACCCCCCCGTTTCCTAGAGGGGTTAAAACAACAGGATGGGAGCAGGTGTGGCCCCACAAGGTGCAGAAGGCAGAACCCACCGATGCGTGGTAGACGCTATGCTCCTCACTAACACACCCCTACTCTCCCTTGAGGGGGTGTCTATTCTGCCTAACACCTCTACTACTTTCATCAACACACCCTCTGTGGCTGAGAAGGTACCAGCCAGTTTGAGAGTGTCTGGGTGCAGGGGATGGACCGAGCAGAATGCCTGACTTGCTTTCTGGCCGTGAAACCTCTTAGTAAAAGCACAACGACCCAGGACGTGACGATCCAATGGCTTTTCCACTTGGCCAATACCTCATGAAAGAGTCGAAAACCTTAGCCAGTAGCCATTGGTGGCGGGGAATGGGCAACGTGAACCCTACCGGAATTACACGGTCACAGGGCAGTTAGGTCTTTCTAGTCTCATGAAAACTCCTAGTATCCTCCTATCCTCAACATGAATGGCCTCTTCTCATGGTGGGCAGACAGTCCACAGACACCCCAGTCCACAATGCCATGACACAAAGAAATAAATTACATGCGAGCTCGGACGTCGCCTCGTTAAACAAGGTCCGCGCCAGGCAGCGCAATCACCAGGCTGCTCTGAGCGACAAGTCAGCTACTGGTGATACACACAGAAACAGCGCTAAACCAGCACCGAAAAGCTCTCGGCGTGAGAAGGGAGCAAACTACATCCCCAACCAGAAGAAGAGTTCCCTCAACCTCTTGCAACTCAACATCTGTGGTTTGAGGAACAAGAAAACAGAACTCCTCAAAGTACTGAAGGACAGGCAGATTCATGTTGCCCTCCTTCAAGAAACCCTACACAAAGGTACGGACCTGAACCTCACAGGATACACCAGTTACGCCTGCACATGCACAGGATGCCTCGGTGTAGTCACTTACCTGCGAAATGATGTTCAGGGAGATGTCGTACACTTATCATCTGCCCAACCGACAGATATCCAGAAGGCCACCATATGGCACATTGGTAGGAAGTACACACTTTACAATGTTTACAGCCCCCCACAGACAACATGCGACTTGTCTGATCTGCAAGCAGCCAGCTACGAAAAAACCATTTGTGCGGGCGACTTCAATGGTCACTCTCCAGAATGGGGCTACGTCAACTATAACGGCACAGGCCGAAAGATTGAGGAGCTGTGCGAAACCAGCAAACTATCTGTATTACAAGATGTCAACTCAACTCCTACCTTACTTCACAGAGCCCACTTGACTCTCAGCCGGCCTGATCTCACCATCTGCTCATCCGACATTAAAAACTCCTGTCGCATCGAAGTGATTGATGACATAGGAAGTGATCACAGGCCTATCTTTATACAGACCACCTCCCCACCTGCATTGAACCACCCTCGGAGAACTCGATGGAACTTTAAGAAAGCCAACTGGGCAGAATACGAAAAGACCTCAGACGAATTGCTCTCCAGCATAGCAGAAACAGAAGATGCTGATCTTTTTAATGAACAAGACACTGAAAATATTCTGAAAGCTGCATCTCAGCACATTCCACGGGGATGCCAAGGAAATTTCAAACCCTTTTGGAGTGAAGAAATCCAAACTGCTGTGGCAGAAAGAGAGAAAGCCAGACAGTCATTGGAAAAATCACCATCAACAATAAACAAAATACACTACAACAAGACCTGCGCTCAGGTGAAAGTGACAGAAAAAAAGCCAAAAAAGAGAAGTGGACTCAAACCTGCAAAGATCTCGACCTCCGCCACAATGGAACAAAGGCTTGGTCCCTTGTCAGCAACCTCTCGGGAGAAAGACAAAAAAGCAACCCCAAACCCTTTTTCCTTTCAGGCAGCACCATCACTGAAGACCAGAAGAAAGCCGAACATTTTAACCGTTTTTTCGCCTCTGTAAACAGGGCAGGCAGACTAACCGAGGCTGATAGACTTCTCATTAATAGGGCTAAGCATAAAGAAAAAGCTCCTACTGTGAACAACTCGCTTTTTGAAGAGGATTATAGCATGGTGGGACTCAGTCAGGCCCTCAAAAAGCTAAAGGAAAAGAAAGCCCCAGGACCAGATAAAATACACAACGAAATGCTGTGCCACCTTGGTGCTAAAGGAAAAGAAATTCTTCTTTCCCTGATAAACACCACGTGGAGAACGAGTGGAATACCAAAGGCATGGAGGATCGCCCAGATTACACCACTCCTGAAAAATGGGAAACCACCTGGAGAAGCGAAAAGGTACCGACCCATCTCATTAACATCATGTATCGGTAAGCTTGCGGAAAGAATGATAAACAACCGCCTCTACTGGTACCTGGAAAATACTAACAGCTTAAACCCACACCAAGCAGGCTTCAGAAAAGGCAACAACACAAAAGATCAACTTTTTAAACTGAGTCAAAACATCCAGGATGGATTTCAGGAGAGTAAACACACTGTCGCCATCTTTGTAGATCTCCAACAGGCGTACGACAGAGTGTGAAGAAAAGGCCTACTCATGAAATTGATGGACCTCGGGATACATGGCAAACTTTACAAATGGATCAAGTTCTTCCTGTCGGATCGAAACATTGAAACCAAGGTAAACAATGCCCACTCGTCTAGAGAAGTACTCGAGGAAGGCCTACCTCAAGGTTCCTGTCTGAGTTGCACTTTGTTCCTGATCTTCTTTAATGATGTAACGGACGTGCTGAAATCAGAAAAGACTCTTTATGCTGATGATCTTGCTCTCTGGCAGACACATCACAGCACGATAGTAGGAGCAGGGAAATTAAATGAAGACCTCAAGAGGCTCCATAATTACTGTCAGAAATGGAAACTTAAAATAAACTGCACGAAAACAGTATACACCATCTTCACGAAGAGCCATAAAGCAGCCAAAGAAAATCTCAAACTAAAGATAGGAAATGAAAGTCTCCCCAAAGAAGAACATCCAACTTACCTAGGAGTCAAACTTGACCAGAAGCTAACCATGAAAAGCCAAGTGGAGAACATAAGGAAAAAGGCAAAAAAAAGACTCCAACTTTTAAAGAAACTCGCAAGCAGTTCATGGGGGTCAGACAAACAAACTCTGAGAGCTCTATACCTGGGTTATGTCCGATCTTCCCTGGAATACAGCAATAGCCTACTCACTATGTGCAGTACAACTACTTGCAACACCCTTGACAAGGTCCAAAACAATGCCCTTCGTTTTATAAATGGCGGCATGAGATCCACACCTACCGCCGCGTGCGAAATCCTTGCAAATGTTGAACCCCTGGAAATCCGCAGAGATAAAGCAGTTTTGGAGCTACATGAAAGAAGTAAAAGAATGTGCCCCAACCACCCAAACAGGAAATTAGTAGAAACATGGAAACCAAAGAAACGAATTTAACAAAAGTCAATCATGCATCACATCACAGAACTAATGGAGAGCCACCATCTACCACAAAATAGAAAAGAAACCAAAAGAGTCAACCAAAACATCCCTCCCCACCTTTCTTTAAAAAAGCCAATCATTACAACATCTCTCAAAGACAAGAGCACAAAATCTTCAGACCCAGTGACGCTGATGCTTGCATCACATCAAACAATCGACAGCTATTCAGATGACTGGATACACGTCTATACGGACGGCTCAGCATTCAAAGGCACAACCAAAGCCGGATATGGAATACTAATACAGTACCCAGATGGAAGTTCCAATGAGATCTCTGCAGCCTGTGGAGAGAAATGCAACAACTACGATGCAGAAATGATGGCAATTGAAACAGCACTGTACCATCTCCGCACAGTTTTTGACACTCATCCTGGAAAAGCACAGAGTATTGTGATTTTCTCTGACTCACTATCAGTATTACAAGCCATAGAAAATGACCATCACCTAAACCAAGATTTGACCCATATACTGTTTGGATCCCATCATCTGATAACATTCTGTGGCATCAACCTAGTAATGCAGTGGGTCCCCGGACACTCAGACATGCCTGGAAATGACAGAGCAGACACACTCGCCAAACGGGGATCTAGACAGGAACAACCCAACATTCCAACTTCATACAACACTGCAAAACAAATCATCAAAAGCAACAACAAACAAGATTGGATGAACAGATGGGCCCTGGGAAAGACAGGCAGAGCAGTTTTCAAACATATGACCACAACAAAAAGGAATGACAATATCAACCGCCTTCAGAGAAAGAAACAGACCACGATCTTCCGCCTACGAACAGAACATATACAGCTCAACTTCCACCTGAACAGAATAAACCCGGAACTTCCCCCAATGTGTCCCTTGTGTGACTATGCATATGAGACAGTGGATCATCACCTGTTCCACTGTACAGCCCTAAATGACATCAGAGCTACCCTTCTCCCTCCGAGACCTAACATTGACAACACACTCTATGGAACATTACAGCAACTGCAGCAGACCTGCACTTATCACTACATGGCATTGGACAGAAGGGCGAGTGCCCAGCTGTTGCTGGATCGATAACAACAACAACAACAACATGGAAAATGTACAAAAGTATATGGCCCTTAAGACTAAGAGATGAGTCGCATAATCTAACAAGCACAGTGAATGACAACAGTATAAACGTTTTCACAAACGAAGACAAAATCAAGGAGGGACGACAAGAGCAATTCCAAGAACTGCTGAACCCTGTAAGAGAGAATGATGGATAGAGACCTAAAATTGTGAAAAATAAAGAGCCGCCTATCCTCACCAGCGAGGAGGAAGAAGCACTGAAAAAGAGACCATCTTCTGGACCAAACGACATCACCACTGAAACGATAGGCCGAAGGCTTGCGGAGACATCGGCAGGTTGCGGCTCGAACGAGTCTTCAGCACAGCTTGGGAACCAACACAATACCTTGAGGACTTGCAAAACAGTATCGTGGTACATATACTTATTTGGGGGAAAAAGAAAGGTAAGCTGAAAAAAGTGTGACACATACAGAGGAAATTTCCCCACTTACCATGTTGGACAGATTGTGCCAAAATCCTTGAGCGTAGAGTGAGATACATAGATCAAGTAGGAGGAAGCCTCAGCAACACGCAGTTCGGATTTAGCAAGGGAAAGGGATGCCCAGGCGCCACATTTGCACTGCGACAAAAAATAATGTGAAAGAGCTATAGATCACGGTAGAGACCTGGACATAGTGTTCGTCGATTAGGAGAAGGCATTTGACAGAGTCGACAGTCGACGGTGGCAGGCTAGGGCAGGCTCTGGAAGAATATAGAGTGACAGACCTAGATCTTCTATTTAGTAACATCAAAGCACACTACGAAAATAGTCGTGTAAAAGTCGTGTAAGGCCTATTGAGGGAAACACTGACTGGTTCAAAGTGACACCTGGATCCTTTTTCTAAACCCTGTAAGAGTGCAACAACTAAAATCTATACTGAAAATAAAGTCAAGATTATGCTTTTAATATTCCAATAGCAAAGCAAAGGGAAGCATGCGTCAGTTATACTTATTACATCTAAATATCTCGCACCTGAGATGCTTTTGTCATTGATTTGAAAACTCTTTTGTTCGGTGTTGCACACGAGGCTGGATTCTTTCTTATTCGTGCAGGTCATCTATTCATGCTCACGTGTGATCTGGCAGACGTTGACGGGGGAGGTCATAGATCGGGAAGGCGTTTCTGTTTGTGCAGGCAAGACCCAAACAAATTTCTTTTCAACGTAAAAATATTTCTCCTTTGCTCGGAACTGGCTGAAAATGACATTGCGCAATACATGTACTCTGTGCAACAAACTAAATTCGAATTTCAATTGGGTCTGGTCACAGCAACCAAAAGTATTTTAGTCATGACATGGTGGGATCAGGCGCTCGTCAATTTTGGGACCAGCGGAGTTATTGGTATCATCTTAAAGCTTAGATCTATTCATTTATCTTGCTTTCGGTGGGGAAAAGTACCAATTCCTCTTGAATTGAAGTCGAGATATTTGCAATTGAGAGGAGATGGTGGTCGCCTGGTTTCGATGTAAAATTAGCGAGAAAATGGCCACCAAAGTTGGGGATTTCCATAGCTTGAGAGCCATGGAAAACTAAAAATTAATATTACGTTTTCGAGCGTTTAAAGATACTTTTTCAATAAAATCCACAGAAAAATGTATTTTCAAATGCATAAAAAAGTTCTTAAGCCAAACAACAAAAATCTGATTAAAATTGCCAAACCGGCGTAAAAATGCTGTTTCTTCGACTTCGATTTGATATTTTGACGAGCACCTGATTTCACCATGATGCCTCACATTTTTTCTCTCCC
>NW_004797307.1:618322-621498 GCF_000002075.1 Aplysia californica
TGTGTGTGTGTGTGTGTGTGGGCGCGTGTATGTCTGGGTGTCTGTCTGTCTGTCTGTCCGTCTCTGTCTGTCTGTCTGTTTGTCTGTCTGTCTGTCTGTCTGTCTGTCTGTCTCTCTCTCTCTCTTTCTATCTATCTATCTATCTATCTATCTATCTATCTATCTATCTATCTATTTATCTATCTATCTATCTATCTATCAGGGGCGGCTGGTCCATAGAGCACGGTCGCGCACTGCCGCCCAAAAATTTTAGCGCACAACACCCTCAAAGTGACAACAAAAGAATCTTTACCATCCATCATCCAATCCGTCTTACGTATACGTTCCTCGCCAGAGCCTATTCGCTCCATACAACATCTGCAACAGCTCTACAACATCTAATATACCATACCAAGTTCTTTTGCTTCACCCAAGTAAAAAATAGTATGTTCAGTGGTGTAATCTATCTCGGAAAATGCTCTATGGGACGACCCAAACAACAATTATGACGTTTTGACCGAGTTTCTTAGTTCATAAATATTAATAAGGCGGCACAATCTCGATGTGCACCAGCCGAACAAAGCCCATGGAGGCAGTCTAAAAATAACGCAATCTCAAACCAGTTCACGACAGCCTACACAATTCAATGCCCGTATTATGATAGCTTTGGAGCAATCCACCGGAGTGCTCCCAGCGATGTGCGATTGGTCCATTGTCTTGCCATTTATATCTCTAGCCCCACCTCTGTAACCCTGAACTTGAGCGAGGTCAACATGGCGTAATTAGGTCATTGTGTTAGAAGTTGGAATGGTGTAGTGGTGAAAGTTTTATTACTCTAGTGTGTATTCCAATGCAGGATGAATGAAGTTGATTGCAAATAAATTCAGTTTAAGTCCTCACCAAACTAAAGATATCAAAATAATACAATGAATAAAAGTGGAGTGGCTTACACAACAAATTATACTCCTTGTAGACATAGATTAGGCCTACTGTTTCTCCTGTCTGCTTTTTTAAACTGAGGACCCCAAGTGATTGAAACAACGCATTAAAGTCGAAAGTCATCAAGAGTGCACGTAAAAAATGCCGTTAAGTAGGCCTATCATACTTTCGGACAAGTAGACATGGCAGCGCAGCTAGTCGTAGGTCATCGCATTGCAACGTTTCACAATAAAGAACTGGTGAGAAAGAACAGGCACGTATTCTGTAAGGTTATCTGGTGTATTTTACCTGTGAAACTCACGAACTTGCCCTTCGCGGTCATAAAAAGGGTGATTTGTCGGGGAACTGAGGTATTTTTCGCTAATGCTATGCAGGCTCTTCGACATTTTTTGCCCACTCTACAAAATGCATATGCGTTTGTCACCGGAATATTCCATGGCCGTCTGAAACAAGGTGGCATTTACAGTCTCGACTAATTAGCACAGTTTTCATTTGGAAAGGAGAGATCCAGATCTGTCTTCAAGAAATTCAGTCTGAGCACTGGGACGATAATTCCATTCACGATGGTATCCTGAATGTATTAAAGAGCGAAACATTTCTCTTCTTTTTGCACTTTTTCAACAACGTATACACGCGCGTTGACGCCGCTGTTTATGGGATCCTCTAACACAGAAGTACAACGCCCATAGCAGCCTAACAAGTTCTAGACACGTTTAAAGTAGCTGTCGATGAAATGAGAAACAGTATACTTGTTCCATTAACAAGACAGACAACAGAGAAACACGCTTCCAAGAGACGCAAACACAACAACACCAACGAAATTGCTGCAAAGCAGGTCTGTGACATAATAGTTACTCAAATTGTGACAGTTCCTTGAAGCAAGATAAAATAAATGCACTCTCAATCTGCGATTTATCCAAATTCCAGGAGTATCAAAAGTCGTTTCCAATAGTTCTTTTAGGATCGTTTACAGAAATATTACTGTTTTGCTTAAAATCAAATTACAAACAGAATTATAAGTATTATATTGCAATGAAATATTTAAATCTGCTCAGTGTCGTACATGTATAATCCAGGGCCTTTATTCAACTCTGAAGGACTACAAATTCGAGACAACATTTAGAGAAGTATGCAAAATACCAGAAATCGCACTGACGTACGTTTATGTCGATCCACAAGGACATCATTGACAGCATGCCCAACTTCGTCAACATAATAATGAACACTTTTGCTCCAGCCAAAGAACGAAAGGAAGACTTCTTCTTCAAATAGATTTTCTCAAAACAGGTAGGATGAAGAAAACATCTAATTTACATGCCCTTGACTATCTTCAACTTGTTGTAACCTAATTGTGCACGCCCACTTTTTAGACCCTCGAGCCGCCCCTGCTATCTATCTATCTATCTATCTCTATGTGTGTGAGTGTTGTGTGTGTGTGTGTGTGTGTGTGTGTGTGTGTGTGTGTGTGTGTGTGTGTGTGTGTGTGTGTGTGTGTGTGTGTCTGCGTGTGTCTCTCTTTCTCTCGTTCTTGCCTTTAAAGTAAAGCTAAATTCCTCCAATGATGATACATAACGGTATGTATCATCATTGGTTCCCCTTGGTAGTATAGTGGTTAGGCTTCCGGACTAGTAATCGTGAAGTTGCGGGTTCGGGGGAAGCCCGAAAAAGAAAAATACTCAATAATCTTTGGCGAGATTTTGTACCACATTAGAATTAGTTTACTGATCCGTGTTGCCTAGAAAAAACATACAACTAAACCATAAAATGATTCCAAAAGCACATTAATAGGCCACCCCTTTCACCGACGTTGTAATTTATACAGTACGTTTTGGTTGTTTTTTTGGGGGGGTGGGGGGCATTCTGGGCACAGGCCTACATGTAACATAATCTAATTTTGTTCCGTCCCCCGCTTTAGCGGCTGCAAATTTATGAAAACTTTTTACACTCTAATATAATTAGGCTACACGTGCAATGTGCATGTTGGCTGCTACATGATGCAAAACAATGAAGGGAGTGGCGGGAACAAACAAAACGGTTGTGCATTACGCAGAATTTGTATAGATTCTACCTTCATTTGTTTTCTCGGGTTGTTTGCTCCTTCTACTTCAGTGCGACGGCCTACTCGCCTCTCCGTATCATTACTTTCATGGTCACGGTCAATAACATGCCCTTTTGCACGAAATGGCCTAGTGCCACAAGCTGTAAATAGGTCTAGATCTACTTGGTGGTTCCTGCTTTTCTCGCTAAATAAAAATATA
>NW_004797307.1:621598-627726 GCF_000002075.1 Aplysia californica
TCTCTTTCTCTCGTTCTTGCCTTTAAAGTAAAGCTAAATTCCTCCAACGATGATACATAACGGTATGTATCATCATTGGTTCCCCTTGGTAGTATAGTGGTTAGGCTTCCGGACTAGTAATCGTGAAGTTGCGGGTTCGGGGGAAGCCCGAAAAAGAAAAATACTCAATAATCTTTGGCGAGATTTTGTACCACATTAGAATTAGTTTACTGATCCGTGTTGCCTAGAAAAAACATACAACTAAACCGTAAAATGATTCCAAAAGCACATTAATAGGCCACCCCTTTCACCGACGTTGTAATTTATACAGTACGTTTTGGTTGTTTTTTTTTGGGGGGGTGGGGGGCATTCTGGGCACAGGCCTACATGTAACATAATCTAATTTTGTTCCGTCCCCCGCTTTAGCGGCTGCAAATTTATGAAAACTTTTTACACTCTAATATAATTAGGCTACACGTGCAATGTGCATGTTGGCTGCTACATGATGCAAAACAATGAAGGGAGTGGCGGGAACAAACGAAACGGTTGTGCATTACGCAGAATTTGTATAGATTCTACCTTCATTTGTTTTCTCGGGTTGTTTGCTCCTTCTACTTCAGTGCGACGGCCTACTCGCCTCTCCGTATCATTACTTTCATGGTCACGGTCAATAACATGCCCTTTTGCACGAAATGGCCTAGTGCCACAAGCTGTAAATAGGTCTAGATCTACTTGGTGGTTCCTGCTTTTCTCGCTAAATAAAAATATAAAGAGAGAGAGAGAGAGGGGGGGAGAGAGAGAGAGAGAGAGAGAGAGAGAGAGAGAGAGAGAGAGAGAGAGGGGGGGGGGGGAGGAGAGAGTTCTGAACTAATGGAAAATGGAAACGTGTGATTTCACTGATTTGCGGTAAATGTCGGTTTTGTGTGCTTCAGAGCAATGACCTCTCACGTTATCGCGCCTTCTCGTGGGAACTCAGCGTGACATCATCACGACAAAAAGGTTCCGAAACAGGTGACTGAAACAATGTCAACAACAACATAACACACGGCAAGGAATCAAGTGGAGTAGCAGTTGCGCCCATGCCTTAAAGAGTCATATTTAGGTGAGAGAAAATGAAGTCTGACCATATGTTCATGTCCCTGGGTCGTATCAAGATGACTGGCTTTGACTGCGCATTTTATCTTCTCTGATTGCCGAAGGTCTGGTAAACAGAGGCAGTAACACTAACAGATGATGTCTTCTTGTCTTAGCAATCTTAGCTTAGTCATGATATAGAGTACATGCATAGCTCCATGGCATGAGGGCCCACCGAGAGGCTAGGTATTATTTAAATAATTTTACACTGATGTAAGGGTTTACATAATTGGTGATAGTTTGTATGAACAGTCGTACAACAGCTTTTGCTTCAGAATTGCTGAAAATGAAACTTGGAACTTTGCCTTGAGCTTGAACTTGAAAAGTCTTGATGAAGTTCCTGGTTGGAGTTAACCCTCATCCTGCGGGAGCTGGGTTTATGTCGCCCTATTTTGGCACCTCGCCTACGTTCTGGTCCCGAATCAGTGTAGCCCCTGGCTCAGCGCACGCGCAGCGCGCATCCTCTTACGTGTCATTGGGGTCCCGAGTCGGATCCCCGTTCACGCAGGTCAAGAGTGTGTGCATCAGTCTGCTTGAGTTTGTGTGCGTTTGTGGCCTTCTTCTAGAACCGCCTGCGTTGGTTCATAATCGAGGCATACACGTCTCATTCAAAACATGCCAAGTTGGTAGCTCTAGATGTTCGTCCAATGAAATTATAGAAGAAATTGACCCACTTAGACATGAGGAGCTCGAAAGGAGTCAGGAAACAAGACTTCCATTTTTCTATACAAAATCTTTCAAATGAGCTTCAAGATTTTGTATGAAATGATACTACCTGATAAAAAATAAGCTTGTTTGATAGTTTTGAATACCTTTGGGCAGGCACAAAGAACAATTTGAGTGTAAAACATTCGGAAATTGACCTAAATTATCCCCTTTCGAACCTCAGGTCATTCATAACAACAAGAGCATCCAGAAAGGTTATTCAAATGGGCGTAACTACTCGTAATGTCTTATCAGCTAGTGAGAAGGGGGTTATGTGTTTGTAACATTTTATAAATAGAAAGCTATGAAAGATAGAGCGTTATTTTCATCATCGGTTAACACACTCCCGCGGTATTCATGGCGAAAACACGTTTCCCGGCGCGCGTGCGCTGTACACCAATAGTACACACTGAGTGACCCCGGCGGCCTGCCCGGCACGTCCGACGTAATCGGTTGCTGAAAGATATATACGCATCTGGGCACAGACGCAGGATAAGAGTTTTAAGGCACTTGCTTAGTAGGGGCTTTTTGGTGTGTGTAAAACAGTTTGACAACCTAGGTGACTAGAATCTAGATCTAGATTTCATCGTGAAGGCTTAAGAAAGTATCAATGGAAACATTTCAAAAGGCGATGTTTTTAATGCCTACTAAATTTTGAAATATAATGCCCTTGCAATTAATAATGTTACTAGATCTATACGGGGTCTGGTGCAAGTGCAGGGAGTGGATATGGATGGAAGGGTCTAATAGACTAGTTTGGGTTTGGATCTTGTCACCAAGTCCAAGTGTAATAATTTGTTAGGAAGATTATGATTACGGAGTGATTATTCTCACCAGGGGTGAGGAAAAACTGGATATTATTCTCACCCCGGGTGAGAATAACGACAGCCTACTATTCTCACCCGGTTTTTTCGTTTCGGACATCATAGTTTCATAGGATCCCTGTCACTGAGCACTCCAGGCAACAAAACTCGCCTCCCTCTCTCACTCCACTGAGCGTGTGAGGCGACTAAGATCGCCAACGGCACAGACCAGCTCTCAAGCGCGGGAGGCGACTATTGTTTTGTCAATTTGGGGGAAAACCTTTTCTTTTGAGCAAATAGCGTCACCTTTTGTTACTATTTATTGGTTCTATAATGGAAAATTTTACTCTTGAATGGTTTTTTGGTAAATTTTTACTTTTACACCCACACACAACACTGATGAAGGCTAAACTGCCATACTTTTTGCTGCAGAACACACGTGTGGCCACTAAAACCCTTGAAAATCAATTGTTTTAATGTAAATATCAATCCTAATTGCCAAAACGTCAAGTCATTGTGAAATTCAGGGGGGTATGCCCCCTGAAACCCTCCAGTTTCTATTTTAGATTCCCCCATGCATGTTGTTAAAAATAAGTCAAATATTACTACGCCACTGGTCCTAGTTCTGTTTTCAAACATCAATAGCTCAGTAACTATTGATTTGCGGCAAAAATGAAGGCCATATTCGTGTTCAGCATGCAAAATACTACTAGGAAAAAAGTGTATCAGACGTGTAAATGAGACGGGTGTATTAGTAAAAAAAATACCCCTTTTTTTTTTTACCTATCAAAATTAAGAAAAAAAATAAGCCTAAGGTCCTTAAAAATAATTGTGGGTTCTGTTAGGGATAACAATTAAACGTTTTTTGTGTGGTAAACAAATGCCAATTCTAAGATTACAATGACAAACTATTAACATTATTTCATTTTACAGCTTTCAGTTTTGCAATACACTGATACATAAATACTCATATATACTCGGGGTGGGGGGTGGGGAGGGGTTTTAAGGCTATTTTTTTTAAACATTCTACTCAGGTAAGTGAATTCCTTTCTGAATTTAGAAATACACTTGTCTAGGGTTTTGGTGAAGATGCGTGCATGCTTTCAAGATTTAACAAAAAATTAAACAATAACAATCCCCACGGGAGCATAGAAAAATCAGCCAGCGCTCTGGGGCAGGTAATGAACGGTCACTCTTACGTGCACAAATTATTTTCTACTGTCCTTTAAGCCTGCATGTAGGCCTACCCATTCTCAACAGCCAGGTAGGCCTAAGAATAAAAATCAATTGCTATTGCATTCTCAGACTGGGTGACAATAATATTCATTTTTTTCTCACCCAGGGTGAGAATAAAAATATTATAATATTCTGACCCCAGGTGAGAATAAAATGGATTTTATTTTCACCCCAGGTGAGAATAACGACAGCCTTATGATTATGGTGTAAATCTAGATTTGAATTCCAGTTTGAGGGTACAACCAATCCAGAGTCTTTGTCTCAAATAAACGTGCTTTAAAAAATAAATAATTTAAATTGAATGTGTGTATTATCTGCACTCTGCCTCTGCAACCCTTTTATCTGAAGGTTTCAAGGTGATCTGATAGAAGGCCTTTGGATCTGATAACCTGCACTTAGTGATGTGTGGGAGTGTGCACGATATCATGTGCCAGGTTCTTCATTTCCATTCCTAGTTTAGGAGAGGCAGGATTAAAATGTGAAGTGGAAATGATAATAATTTACTTAAGTGTGACTTACGACGATGAAGTCAGATTTTTTCTTTGACTGAGTTTTTGTCCTCAAAGTGCAAGTGTCTAGGTTTGTGTAGACAGTGATCTGTGGAAAATTGTGCCCAGTGTTTGTCAGTTTTATAATAAATGTCGTATGCACTGCATGTTATAAATAATATAAATTGCAATCTGGAGCAGAGAATATATAAGTCAACCAGACTTCTTGTGAAAAAGCTAGTGTGCACAAAAAAACTTGCACACAATATAGAAATTAGTTATTCTTCTGCTTAGCTTTCAAGCTTCTGCCAAGCAGCAAAGTACAAGTGGATAGAGCAAACGTTGGGAGTTCGCCATTGGCCAATATTTTAAATAGTAACAACCATCTTGTTTGTGTCATAAAATAGTGTTCTTCATTCTGACAAAAGAAATTCCAGACCTATTGTCTCACTGTCTGATCTGGAAAAAAAATGTGGAGTAAAAAAAATAGCTTTTTTTTTTCATTTTAGCAAAGTGTTATAAAATGATAATGCTCATTGTATGTTAAAGAATGGGTCCAACAAGATGGCTGTTACTATAAATATTGGCCAATGGCGCACTCCTAACGTTCTCTTACTCTAACTATCCGCTGGTGGAAAAAGTTGCAGTCACAGATCCTGTAATTTGGGAAGTTTGAAGAGTAGATGTTGGACTGTTTCATTAACATGGCCACAAAGTAAAGCGTACATTGGGGATTTTTCTGGGTTGATTCTCTTCAAGCGGTAGTTTAGAGGTTGATGCTGTGTTCAGTTGCAGAAATTGTTTGTTTGTTCTCTTCTGTAGAGGGCTTTGCGGGTTGTAAGATTTTCAATGTGCTCATGTGATTGTAAACTGCTCTGCCAATTGGTTCATCCATTTTTCTTAGTTTTCCTCAATAAATTTTATGGATTTTTGTTGTCTTGGAGTGGTTTTGGTTTAATTTAGTTGTGGTGTGATCCTTCTTAAAGGCTAGTCTGTCTTTGTGTGGATGGGAGGAGTACTTTTATCTGTTGATTCTGTGGTGCTTCAAAATGTTACACTTTTCATATTTTGTTCCCAAGAAGAAGTCATGCTTTTCATTTTCTGGCCAGAAGAAATGACTACAACCTGTTTTCATTTCGTGTGCTTAGGACTTTAATGATAAAACTGTCATCATCTTTATTTTTCAGATTTTTTAAAACCTTTTCCTTTTTCCTCTTTCAAGTGGTACGAAATGTGTCTTATTGTGTACACAGGACACCAGCATCTAATAAAAATGTGTTTGGCAACTGAAGCATGCCTTTTACCTCATGACCTAAAAAATGGGTTTTGTCCCAGCAACTTTAGTAACTGGCTCAATTCAGCATTGACATGAATAGTCTTCCAAACTATTGTTAAACAGTGAGTGTTTGCTTAACACCAACCCAGAGAAGAGCAACCTCCACCTAACTGCAACCTAGAAGCGTGTATAATGGAATTTTTCCTTTATATACATTCCCCCCCCCCCTTTCTTGGCGTATAACTACATCACCACATCCTGTGATTAGGACCCATTTTACTTTTCCATCTTTTTTGTACTTTGTCTGCCTTCTTGTTGAATTTAACAATGTAATTAAGGTTACATTCACATTTGCACAAAATATGAATAGTTCAATAAAGACTGCTGGTGTTTATGAAACTGTCGATGCAGAATACATCTTGAAAAGAAAGAAAACTTTGCTTTTCTTTCTTTCTTTCTCTCCCTCTCTCTCTCTCTCTCTCTCTCTCTCTCTCTCTCTCTCTCTCT